>NC_139246.1:63710039-63976699 GCF_977018435.1 Lepisma saccharinum | reverse complement strand
TTCGTTGAAACGTTTCAACGTTTATGCAGAAAGGTTGAAACGTATTGTCACGATTAGTCGAACATGTCGCGAAAGGCAAAATAAAAAAAATAACTCCCAAATTCAAAATCGACCAAACAAGAGATAGTAAAAAAAAACAAAACATGGAACCTTACAACATCCATTGAATAATCGACATTTTGCTGAAATGTCTCAGGCGTTCGCTGGATGATCATGAAAAATTACATTTCTAAAATTTCAGGGAGAAGAAATGATAATCTAGAAGTCTCGATTGTGATAACAGAAGAGATGGACGCGACGACAAGACGAAGAAAAAGAACATAAGAAGATTAATCGATGCGGACAAGATAAACGATGATCTAATCAATAACATTACAGCATTAAGTGCCATACATTCTTTCTTCGTTCGTAATAAAATTAACAAGTTATAAAAAGGATAGCAATCCAACTTGTCATTTGACCTCCTTAGTGAAGCATGTTATAAAAAATATATATATATATTGAAAGTTTCCAGTTCGTTTCATTTCGCGATTCATCCTCATAGCCGCGATAAACTTAGGAGGCACAGGCTTGTATACATTCCATCTATCGTTCGGAGGAACAAAATAAACCGAGCACCTAACCAACCATTCAATGATAATAATATTCATGAATTTTTGTTTGAATTGAGAAAGTAAAAAAAATGATCACCTCCTTTAAATATCACATCTACTCTAAAGCATTCATTCGCTGTTCATATTTTCCGTCCTTGAATTCGAATGCCCTGGCCTTTTGCAGATTAACGAAAAATCGTCTAAAATTTGAAGTTGTGACCCTTCTCTATACCGTTGCAAGCTTTTTTGTGGTTATTCAAAGTACCTCATTTTCGCATATTCAAATATACACCAGTGAAGGGAGTTCATGTCTCATTAGTGATTTTAAATTTGTATTTTTGGGGCCATGCACATACTTCCTAACATTGTTGCTTTGTAGTCGATGAGTTGTGCGGGTACAGATGTGAAGTAGTTAATAAGACCCCACACAGACAAACCCCCCACCATTTCTTTCCGACATAGTTGTTGTTTTGTTACTAGAAAATTGTTATGATTACAGTATACCTGTATCAGTATAGAATAACATAGTGCCATTTTCTGTTTCTGTTGCCAGCAAAAGCAAATCTGCAGGTCACAGGTTCGAGAAACAAGACATTTTTTAAATTCTCCTGCGCATATTATGGACCACCTATAGCGATGATATAATATAGATAACATAACCCTACAGCTCTACAGCACCATGGCGGGCCTTGGCTTACCTACCGACTGCTGGTCTCCCTCCCACACTGTTCCGCCGTCACCTGTTATAGCGTGGAGGTCTCAGACCAGTGTTGGGGTGACGAGTGATCAGCCCGACGAACCCCCAGCCGTTATTGTAGGTCTTCTTGACCAGGTTACGCTCACTCACTCGGAGCTTCCCAATTTCCTCACGATGGTGGGTTGCCACCGGCCCTATACGTAGGCCGAATAAATTCCAACCAGAGCCGGATTCGAACCTACGCCGTCCCGCAGCGAACGATCTCAAGACGAGTGAACGCCTTAACCCGCTCAACTACGGAGGAG
This sequence comes from Lepisma saccharinum, assembly GCF_977018435.1. Taxonomy (NCBI): domain Eukaryota; kingdom Metazoa; phylum Arthropoda; class Insecta; order Zygentoma; family Lepismatidae; genus Lepisma; species Lepisma saccharinum. The sequence goes on along the minus strand of NC_139246.1, from coordinate 63,975,104 downwards.
GACATATAATATAGATCGTATTAACAAATATACTTCAAAATTATGTAATAAGATTTTGGTTTAGTATTTAATCACAGCAGCAAAACAAACTCTCCATTCGCTTCACAACAGAAGTTAAGTGCATTTTGCATACATGAAGAAGCAGAAATTTACGCCCCGAGGTGTGCTGTTGGAAGACTATACAATAAGACGCGGCACCTCATTCTTTACAATAATAAGTAAGCAGTGGAGTAAAAAATCCTCTGTTTTATTTTGATGTAAAGAAAAGTTTTAGTCCATACATTGATCTGATCCCCCTTGTCCAAAATAATAATAATAATAATAATAATAATAATAATAAGCTCCGGTCTCATCTGGAGATTGCAACACTGATATGTCCGTCTATTCAGAAAAAACAAAAGTTTTAACATCCATGGACAATACCGTACAGCAGCTGTTGAGTCCCCCATATGTAAAGTTTCTTTTTTTTCCTCGTTAGCTGAACGCGAAGATGAGGATTGGAATATGCTCGAGACTCCCCGTTCATTCGGGTATAACATCTTTCCTTTCTAACACTCCATTTTTTTTCTGTAAGAGGGGGGCATTTCTTTAGATACCAGGAGCACCTGTCTGATGTGACCGCTCTCTGTTTCCAACTTCGCCACTGGACCGTTAACAAAAGCCAATTTCTACGTAATTCATAACCGTTAGTTGATATGTAAATATATTCAGCAATACTGAAAACTCACAGATGTGATGATGATTCAAGCAGATCACGATACAGCCGTATGCATGTAAAACTATTTTCGTCACACACAGGCAAAAAAGTAAAAAGTAACATTTCTCTCCTTCCCTCGCTTTTAGCCATCTTCAAATAAAATAGCATCCAGTATCCTTCTAGATAGGAGGTGAAACATGACTAGCGAAAGTAATGAAATCAAAGTGTGAATTATTTTGTTATGATCTCCCTCCCTTCTTCGCATGCATGTTTCATATCACGCTCGCTGACATTGAAATAAGCAAAAACAATTGCAAGACATCACAGGTTATAACCCATCGTAACTAGGTCTGTTTTTTTTTAAAAAAAATAATAATCGTCAGTCCATATGACAATGCTTTTGTGACGTGCACACCCTTTTTTTTTCGTTGTTGTCCGTGATGAAATTTTTTATCATTGATAGGCCGGGGATTGAGCTTCTAACTTTCCACATTTACAAACAATATCGTTTACAATAATACCTTCGCTAGAAAGCACAGTACAATAAATATCCTTTTTTATATATAAATATTTTAAGTTATGCAATAACTTTGGACAGCAGCTAATTATCATGGCATTATATTCGCGTCCATGTCTGAAACTAGTCTTTATACACACAGCCAACTCACTCATGCAATATAATATCTGATGTAATATAATACAAACAGCTGTGGAAGGTTGTCGACTCTTCGCGAAACAGAACGTACACGTCAGACTTGTGCAGAAGATAGGGTCGACCCCCTTGTTGATTTTGGTGATGTAGAGTACGTGTACGAAATTTGGAGGTCAAGGGTGGGCCAATTGTCAATTTCTTTTCGATAGGATCATCGTAGAGACATGCACTAGCATTGGCTCCTAACAAAATAAACATAGGTTATCATAGTTGAAGCAGCAGCATGATATTGACATTTCGTAGATGTAGTATGATTATTCCTTTATATTTCAATTTATTGATGAGGTAGATAATTATTTACTTTCCAAGTCCGGCATTAAAAATTGCAAATAACTCGAAAACGGTGAGATATTGCGCGAAAATAAATCGAAAAATCTCCCCCAAACACCACCCCTTGTCGATTTTGGGGATGTAGCGTATGTATGCCAAAGTTTGGTGGTCCTGAGTTCAAGGGTAAGGGATGTTTGCACACACCCTCCCAAAACTTTTAATCACTCGTAACTTCCGAACATGTAGCCATAGAGAGGTCTGGGGTTTAGTGTGTTGGTCGAGTCTCGGTATCCTCTGTCCTCCCATACCAAAAATTTAGTATAGGTCATCATCATAGAACCAAATTTTCATCAATCGAAAAAATTTTCCAAGTCCTGCACAGCCCGTTTACGTTTGTCGCGACTATCTTGAATTAACTAAGCGAGTCCAGATAGCATTAGCATTATTCTGCCTTCAGTTTCTTCACACTAACATCAATTCATATTAACAACTTGCAAGAGAACATCATGCATCTCATTTACAACAGAGCAATTTAATATCCTCGTCTAGTACGCTGCACTTCTTTGACATTAGATGCAGTGCAGGTATATCCCGGTATCAGGCTGGTAAAAGAAAATAACATTCAACCAAGTAGACGAATAGCAGTGTTCAAATTCAGAAGATTCAACAAATGCCTGTCCGCTGCTTTAAACGTTCATTTGATTAGTTAAGCACTCACCACATGGTCATACACCACACCACATATTACACCTCTCCAGGACGTGGTGCAGACACCAAATACACTACGTGACACCAAATCAACGAGGTAGGATGCACCGTGTAACCAACTAGACGCGTGAGTGCAGTCAAAAAGTGCAGCGAACTAGTCTGAGCTATTGAATCAAAGTGATCACGTGGCATTCTCTTTGAATCTGACTTCACCCGCCCCCTCTTTTTTAATCCTTAATCACGACAATGATTGACCAACAGTATCATATTTGAGCAGGTCGCTTGTCACCTAAACACTACAGCTAACAGGTTGGCAAAATCTGACATGAAAGCAGATAATACGCTTAAGTCTTATTTATATATATAATTTTCACGGACGTACAATATTGTTAAGAGTGTTAGTTTTTGTAAAGCTCTCTTTTTCCATCTTTCCTCTAAACAGTAAAGCTGTAGAAGACACAATTAACTAACCTAGCATACGACATACCTTCCTAATTAATATAGATATTGTCACACATTCCTCTTATTTTATACTGTTGTAAATGGAAAAGATTATGTACGGTAAATGTTTTGTACATTATAGGAAAAAAATGCAAAATATCCCCCAATTTTAATTCGATCCACCTTTGAATCGAATTTTTTACATATTTCACGCCGTCATATGTTGTTCTATTTGCTTCTTTTACTTGCCTTGCTTAATTAACTCTCGCTAATTAGCATTTTTTTAGAAGAAGTCAACTAGAACAACATATGGCGGTATGAGAAATATGTAAATCAAGAAACATTTTAGCAATATATGGGCCCTAGCAATTAGCTTCGTCGACTAAGAGTACTCCTTCAAACATCTTCAGCTGATCGTATTACTAAACGAGGACGTTTAAAATTTTTGGGTGTTGAAAAAGTTTGACCTTACTTTTTTATTTCTATTGTTTGCTAATAGATGGCGCTAATAGTACCCCCTCCCCTCCCCTCTCCCCTCTTCTCCTCTGCTGTATGACAAATAGCACAAACATAAAAATCAAGATTTTGGAGAGCAAAACATAAAATTTGCATGCATCTGATGTCGAACCAGGAACTTTTATCTTTCGGGGAGTCAACATTATTTTTTTACTCAGTCGTCATATAACATGAACACACGCAAACATTCACATGTGCTTTTATTATTTTGTGTTCGGTAAGTACAAGTATATTCTTACATAAATTATTGTTTAATTTAATAAATTGTAAACTCAAAACCTGCTATACTAACACTCCTTCTGTCTATTGAAAGCGAATGTTGCGTGCATGCGGAAATAACACAGAAAAAAAAAGCAGATGCAAGCAATTTAAAATCACTGGGGCAAGGTCAGTATTACGAGAGCGTAAAAACATGTGCTTCCATTCAAATTGTTGTACAATTATTTTCCCCAGTTGCCCAGTTGGAGTTGGAGGGGGGGGGCATAACACTGGTATTATTTGTAATCACAGTGCTTACTCATGTATTTTGTTTAATATTTTATTTCAAATTCACTGTCAGAAACTAGTGTTGTTAGTTTCTGCATGTAGGTTTATTTACTCTGTTGGTTGTCACTGTCAAGTTTTTAGTATTCGTACAGCATAAAAAGCTATAACCCCCCTCTCAAAATATATACATTGTATACGCCAAGATGCCCAATAGCCTGGCAACACATCATGAAAAAACATGCAAAGAAGACCCAGTGGGTTTATAAGTCAGTGCTGGCAATTCCTATTTGTAGGTTAGCTTAGCCAGTGAAAGATCATATAGTAGAATTTTTGTAGAGTGGGTGTTTGCGAGTTCCACGATGCCTTGCCCGAGGATACCCTATGCAGTGTCATCCTGATTGCAGAGAAGTCCTTCGCCTACGACGTAAAGAACGAAAGGGTCACGGAGCAGTTTTAAAATTCATAAAAAATTGCCACATACTAAAAATCAACATCCAACACATTTTAGGTTATATCAAATTTGTGAAAACCTTATAATACTGAAATATTAAAACAAACAGAGTCCCTTGTAGGTTAGTTCGGTGCGTAAATAAAAAAATGATAGGTTAAATTATATCACTTAGGATCGTAAAAAAAATTAAAAAATCGTAAAAAAAAAAGATAGGTTAAGTTGTATCACGTAAGATCGTGATATACCTACCAAGTATAAATGGAAAAAATAAGTGCAGTAAAAATTTGTACTAAAACATCGCTAAACGCTATAACATCGACAAAAAATTGTCAAAATATGTCAAAAACTTATATTCGATTGATAAAAAAAAATACCTACAAAATATGATCCTCAAATGATGACGTTCAAACAGTGCATAAATAAAAAAATGATAGGTTAAGTTATATCACTTAGGATCGTAAAAAAAATTAAATAATCGTAAAAAAAGGATAGGTTAAGTTGTATCACGTAAGATCATAATATACCTACCAAGTACGAGTGGGGGAAAAATGAGTATAGTGAAAATTGTACTAAAAACATTGCTAAACGCTAAAACATCGACAAAAAATTGTCAAAATATGTCAAAAAGTGATATTCAATTAGTAAAAAAAAAGGATACCTACTAAGTACTGCGTTGAAACAATCAATATACACTACTGCCGCTAAACAAAAAAAACACAACCGAGATAGAACTTGACAAGTTAGTTTGTATTTCGGATAAAACACTAGTCAAATTCCATTCTCGTATAACACTTGTACTTAGATAAAAAATGCAATACTTACAACATGGATCATCATGGTGAAGAAAAACTCAGAAAACAAACACAACACCAAACTCAATAGAAAAAGTAGAAATGTGCGGTCAAATTCGGATTCCCAAGTTTAAATACCCCAAAGGTTCAAGGCCGAAAAATCAAAGCCTTTTCTACCCACCCTTATTGTCAATACTTGAAAACTAACAATCTCTTTAAATTCTCGCTGCCTCGTTAACTCTACGAGTCCAAATTTAAAACCCACAGCCTCTCTTTCCATTAGATAAATTCCTTACGTCCACCCGCCTTGAATTATATCACCTTCACCTCATGTCCTTTTAACTTAAAATCCTTTTTCGTCCAAATTCTCTACCTGGTTTGGCGATTACTATTTTAAAGTCCGTATCGCCCCACCACACCCACACAGAGAGGGAGTTTCCGCTTAGCGGGAGACTTTTAAAATTAGCATTTTACAATCTCTTGTATTTTTTCAAGGGACACAATCACCCCGTGATACATTTTCTTTTTCCACCTGAAATCGAAGCGGTTCGTTTCTCTAACCAATTTATTTTACCCAAAATGACTTGTTGTATATTTCTCCCATCACAACAACAACCCGTCTCGTCAGCAAACCCTTTCGCCTTGACCTACATTAACAGAGGCTTCATTCTTGATAGCTGCGCTGAATATTAATTCATTCTCTCTGTCTGGCATCACAGCCGAGTCGAAATTCTGAGACAGTATTCTGTCTAGCGTGTTGCACCATCGTGTTTCATAATATAATGCAATTATTACATAGTACTAATTAATAATATTACATATCGCAGGTTCGAGTACCGGGACCGTCCCCAATCGTAATTGAACCTGTACCTACAGCCATTACCACCGTTCATAGCGGTTCATAAACCATAGAAAACTTATTTTCAATATTATAAACATTAATATTAACATTTTATACATTACATACTTTGCAGTAATGAATATAAAACCATATGCATAGCATTTAGTACCTCTAATTACCTTCTATATACATATTTTTCATAAAATAAATAAATATATATTCATAAAAAGTTATAAACATGCAAATACATAAATGTAAAGTATTCTAAGTACTTGCTAATGAATTCTAAGTACATGCGAATTAATTAAAACCCGTGCAAATTAGTTATAAGTACGTGCAAATGAATTGCGAATATTAAACGCCCGAGGGCACAAACAGCCACTGGCGGGGTCAACATCTACTGAGGTTTTCAGGTGTCACAAACATGACGGTTCACAGAACCTTTCCCTCTCCATTCTACATCGTTCAAATGTAAATTTTCAAAATTTGTGTGCAAAAAGCAATCATGGAAGATTGTCAAAATTTTCAAAAAAATAATTAAAATTTTAATTAATATTACAATTTATGGTGGTCATATATGTGACAGTGGTCAGGCTTGTGAACTGAGATACGTATGTCCCATTGTTATTATGGTGATATTAATTACTAGAATAGTGTATTTTATTTTCTATTGAACAGTGGCATTGGCAATAGTGAATATAGGCGTCAACGATGGAGCAGTGGTAGCGCCGTCGCCTTGTAATTAAAGGGTCCAGGGTTCGATTCCCGGTGGAAGCATATGATGGTTCGGATCCCACTTTAAACTGTACGTTCAGTCCCGATTTGCCTTGGAAACACCAAATCAATGAATCAACCAATAGTGAATATAGAGTGTTATCAGGTATTAGTGATAGTGCTTTTATACCGATTGGACATTGTATATACTCTTCTATGAATGCATGATGAAACACTACATGGGAAGATGGCATTAGATTGAAGTGATTGAATTAACTGTTGCTTTAAGTCCACTTTATGCACAGATAAGCTAATTGGGACTTGACCTACAGTTTAGAGTGGAATCCGTACTACTGTACAATGTCTCTCCACTGGGTATCAAACCCGGGACACCTTGATTACAAAGCAGAGCGCATTAGAAATCATGTTCAAAACACTACCTTACAGTGCACGTGCTTTGCTCAAATCAAGGAATCCTGATGTAAGTATTGGATATTCAACTTTTTCTCCTTAGTGACGAATAGATATGAATTCAAGCTGTAATCTTGCAACGTGACATACAACAAAGCAATACTGTTGATTTTGTCATGAACTGATACAATTAGCGATTATGTTGGCCTATTTAGCAGAAGTCATTGAACACCTCGATACAAGAGGTTTGTTACTGCGAGGATATAGAGTCAAACTGTCAAGCTAATGGCTCGGCAATCGCTTGTTGATGTCCCCCCAAAACACTGCGTTTAAGGTACTAACCTGACCAGATGAAATAATCAAAACGAAACATGTTTGAGGCCCATAACCATCGGGATTGAGAATGGCAGACACAAGGGAAGATGGAACTTACCCTGTTCGGGCACGCAAAGTCTCGAACCCTGCCCCACTCCTCCCGTCTCTCTCTCAAGACTTCCAGCTCTACTTTCAATTAGATCTGACACCTTTCCGATCTCTGCCGCCTCTTTCTGTGCTGTGCGTAATTCACAATTGCACCACGTTCACCCCGGCAGTGACCGGACATTTACCCGCGAGAGTCCTTTCTCATCATCTTTGAGTTGCGAGAGGCTACCTGCACTGACCGACATTCTACGCTGTGATTGTCAAAGTAGTGCACGCGATATTGAATCTTCAGTCATCATCTGCTACAAAATGCATTTCAATTTCAAATAATTCACCAGTCGCTTTCCTGCTGTAAACAAGATGAAGAAAGGAAATGTGGACACCATGTGTTGCACAAGTGTGTGCAGTGAAAAGATCTGATATTAGTATAGTTTACGTTAAGAAACAGTTCGAATGTAACTTCATAGATATCAAGAAAATGGTGTAGGCACCATTCAAGTGAATGATATAATTCAAAGATTCCCTGATTACCGTCGAATTATGGTATATTCATATACACAAACACTTAAACAAAACGATAAGATATTAGGCGAACATCAAACCTCAAAAACAGTAATCGGGTACTGATTTCGTAACAGTAACCACGGAACGATTTTATATGTGCTAAACGTGTTAGATATGTAAATAATTTAGTTATTCTCACGAAAATATGGAATTAAATACGGACTTAAAACTGTGATAATGGTATTGTCATGAAGCAAATGGTTCACCTAGCTAAGTGAAATGTGTCCTCCTCCGTAGTCGAGCGGGTTAAGGCGTTCACTCGTCTTGAGATCGTTCGCTGCGGGACGGCGTAGGTTCGAATCCGGCTCTGGTCGGAATTTATTCGGCCTACGTATAGGGCCGGTGGCAACCCACCATCGTGAGGAAATTGGGGAGCTCCGAGTGAGTGAGCGTAATCCGGTCGAGAAGACCTACTATAACGGCTGGGGATACGTCGGGCTGACCCCCCGACTATTCCAATACTGGTTGAAGATCTCCATGCTTAGAGGTGACGAAGGAAAGTGTGGGAGGGAGACCGGCAGTCGGTAGGTATGCCTAGGCCCTTCATGGGCTGTTGCGCAACGGATTATTATTATTATTATTAAGTGAAATGTATTAGGCTTACATGACATCAACTCTAATGCGAAATTCAAATTTAAAATATTCTTTATTTTTTGTTTCCAAAGCAATGAATTACCAAACTTTGTTTTAAGTGCTCCTGTCGTATGGAAAGACATTTACATTGACAGAAACTGTATTCAATATTACATGAAATAATGAAAGCATATTTAAAATTCTACAATGGATTTCACCGTGATAGCTTGGGCATACTTTCTTTATTGTTGACAAGAATCTTAGAATGACAAATTGCCAGTGTCTATTGTGTAGTTTTTAAATAAATAGAGAGTACACAATGGTCAGAATATAGACAATGGAAAACTTTTGGTATTTAAGAAAGAATGGAAATGCAGTTTGGAGATTGCTTACTAAACGTAAACATTTTAAGGAGAACAGTCCCACCAGAACAGGGTGAGGCAAACGTTACGATCGAAATACTATTTAAATTTCAAGAACGTATTATTCTCAAGTGAAATTGACGTAAAAAGTGGGTTGAGAGGTATGCTTATCCTCCTCACATTGTGTGGTTGTACTTCGTCTGTTTTCCAATAGAGGTCAGTCAATACCAATACTGTAGCTATGAGTCAGGTTTTCCGATTGAGGTCCAGAATTCACATGAATTAGCGTACTAGTGGAATTCACATGAATTTCGTTGAGGAGTTAAGAATTTACCCGTCTCTTCAAATTAATAACTCACTACCGAAATGCTGCAGAGGCCCGCCAACGTACATGGTGGTGAATCCAGTTGTGCAGCGGTAATGATGGTTAACATGCAGAGAAATGTGAGCACTGAGAGCTGCACTGATATTATAGCCCAGTAAATAAAGGGTTCTGATCTCAAATAATTTATATAAAGCTAAAAATTTCAGGATTTGTTTCTCAAGTTATTTGGAATAACTTACTAAAAGTCGCGGAGAATCGCATGTGTACGTCATCCTCAAAATGGCGGACAAAGGTGGCGGCCAGTCGATATGAGTACAGTTCGGAATTTTGGTCATAGTTCGGAAATGATATGTCGTAGTTCACTTGTGTAAAATTATTTGAACTCTAAAAACACCTACCTAACTTTAACTCGTGTAACAGTTTTGGATCCAACCAGTTTTAAAGAATTTACATCCATTTAAACCTGAAAAATGTAGGAATTTTGGCCCTTACTCTGGCAGTTTATGCAAAAATCTCCTTATTAATTAAGAAATAGACTGTAAAGGCTGTAATATTTTTAATGAGCTAATCATTACCTACAATTTTTAAAAAGCTTGTTCAGATCGAATAAAAATTATCTCTGATATTTAATTTTGAAACAGACAGGCTTGTCCAGACTCGAAATCAAAAAAATCTCATCTCTCTCCACCAGATGGGACACTAATTTCTGGACTCAGACTGGCAGAGTTCTCAAGCAACATTTGGATAGCCATGCATCTTGTGAAAGGTACACCACAACCATTGTGGAGTGGTGCCATGCATGCTATGTACAAGGATAAAGACTCTCCCTTTCATATAAGCAGTGTAGTTCCTTTGCCTTTCTTCAATAATGTAACGTCAGATATCAATACTATCTACTCTACTCTGCTGTATGCAGTGAAAGAGTGCAAGAAAATTGGGCAGAGCACCTGTGTTGCTACATGCGACCAGCCTTTATACTGGAAAGCTGTTGAAATTGTATCTGCAGCTGAAGAAACTTCTGAATTGTCCAAAGTTGTAGTGCGCTTAGGATGTTTCCATTTACTTATGTCATTTCTGGGCAGATCGGGTACATTATGTCGGGAAGTGGTATAGAGAAACTTTGGGGTATGCTGTACGTCAAGACAACAGTAGTTAAAATGCTGAATGGCCATGCCTACTCAAGATCATTGAGAGCTCCCTTCTTGACCCTCTTCGCCCTATACCAGCAGTTGCATAGACATTTTCAACCCTTTGACGATATCACAAAATCTGAGATCCGCGATCTTTTTCAACAATGTCTGGATGGAGAAAACAATATCCAATATTTGCCGGAAAATGAAACTATTCGACATGTGACAAACGATACCGAGGAAATCGAAGAAGGTGGCTTTTCCCGAACTGAGATTTCATTGATGATTTAGTTTATTTTACTTTGCGCATTTACTTGGCTAATTTGCGAAGATGAGGATGAGTGATGGAATGATGAAATTGATGAATGGACATTCACAAACAACTAAGCCCGAGCGGGATTTGAACACAGGGCCCTTGGCGTCACAGCGCGATGTGCTAGCCACTCGGCCACAGTGTCCGACTGAACTGGGAAACTCTTTATACAGTACATTGAGCAGGTCAGTATCGTACTGCTGTTCATTCATGCAGATCGGACAGGAGATTGCAAACTTCATTTGCATGCTATTAAATCAATGCTTCCGTATTATCACGCAGCTGGCCATCATTTCTATGCAAAATGTTCCCATCACTATATTCAGCAGATGGAAGCTTTAGAGGCAACTATGACACCAGAGGATTACAATAAATTAACAACCCAAGGATACTTCACAATTCGCAGAAAATAAACTTTCTGGAGCGGAGTTCCAACTGATCTGGTTATCGAACAATCTTTAATGAAACCCATGAAAATTTCTGGGGGGTTAACTCAAGGCCGTGGATAAACAGACTCTACATTAGCGAGATGGATTCTGTCATTCCCAATCAATGTTAAGGTAACAGAAGTTCTAGAGGACTTTTGTGGGAAACAGTTCGTGTCATCTGAACAGCAGGTCAAGCTAAGCCCCTCCTGTTCATCTCGAGATGATAGAGACTTGGAGAAATTCTCAGAATGGTTGTCCGTTCATGACCCATTTGAAAACACAACTCAAAAGAAATTACTCAAGAACATTGCCACAGGACTAGTTGCAGACAATAAAACAAATTGTGATCAAGCGAGGAGTGTTGGGAAACATTAGTTCAGAGAATGATTGGAGGCTTCTACGGTTCAGTAAAATTTGAAAGAAATAAGATAGTCATCGCTATCTCGGCCAACTACAGCACCGTCAAAATCAAAGAAGAACAGATTGTTATCAACCCATTGCAGCTCTTCGGCAGAATCGCAGCTGTAATTAAGCGAGGTGAAAATCTTCGTGAGTATCTGAAGTATGAATTAGCTCCAATGCCACCTTCCCTGTATGATGTCACCTCCATGCTAAAGAATGCCAAATCAACTATGGTAACTATTGTTGAGTGTCTCCTGCCTTGTGTTAAAACACCAGAAGACATTACGTATGTTGTGGATGGAGGATTCCTTCTTCACGCAATGGTGTGGATTAAAAATGACACTTACCAACAAATCTGCATTAAGTATGTGAGTTATATCAAGCGACAGTTTTCACCTTGTAGTGTTGTTGTATTTGATGGATACAAATTACAATCAGACACAAAGAATGCTGAAAGACAGGGAAGAGCTTTGGGGAAAATGTCTGCAACGATCGCATTTGACTCTGCCATGGAAGCAACGACAGATCAAGCACAGTTCTTGAGAACCTCAGAGAACAAATCTAGACTGATTCTAATGATGAAAACATACTTTGAAGCAGCCAGGATAACCATATACCAAGCAGAATACATTAATCTGTTTAACAGCAAAGAAGAAATTACGAACGGCAAATCTGTAGCTGCTGTTGGATCTGATTCTGACCTTTTAACAATCTTAACAGCTAGAATACTTCCTGAGCAGTCGCTCTTTCTGTTAAGGCCCCAGACAAGCAAAACTGAGGGAAAATGCTACGATATCGCTAAAATTAAAGAAACTCTTGGGCCACTCAAACACTGCTTCCGCTTCTTTCATGCTGCTACAGGCTGTGACACCACCTCGGCTATATTCAGAAGAGGAAAGTCGACAGTGTTCAAGATGCTCCAAAAGAATAAAGAATTGTGCAAGTTAGTCTTCAACCAACCAAACCTCAACTGTGACCGAGTGATCAAAATTGGAGAAACGTTTCATATTCGCCTCTATGGAGGAGGAGACGTGACTCCCTGGACAGCCTGAGACATATCAGGTATAGCAAGGAAGTCGTTAAAAAGCTGTCCTCACATTTCAACTTGGCCAATTTGCCCCCTACCAGCGCGGCAGCCGCTCTGCACTCACTTCGAGTGTATCTCCAAGTTCAGGAGTGGAACGGACGAAGCATGAACCCAATCGAATGGGGTTGGTGTGTAAAAGAGGGTATGCTGAATCCAGTACCCACAGAGCTACCACCAGCTCCAGCCGAAATACTAAACTCACTTGCAAAGTGACTGCGAGAAAGGATTGTGAACGAGCAACATGTGAGTGTAAGAAAGCTGATCTCAAGTGTTCAAAGTTCTGTGCATTCTGCCAACGAAGTTCCTGTACAAACGTTCAACTGGAAGATGAATCTGATTTAAATTATGATGAACAACAGCCCTAGAAAATCCATATGTCAATCACAATGCCAATGGCCTATTTGCTGATGCATTCCGTAAGGTAACTGGTGAACCCTTAGAATTTCATCTTTACTAATCTGTTTCAAAATTAAATATCTGAGATAATTTTTATCTGATCTAAACGAACTTTTTTTTAAATGTAGGTAATGATTAGCTCATTAAAAATATTACAACCTTTACCGTCTATTTCTTAATCGATAAAGAGATATTTGCCAGAGTAAGGGCTAAAATTCCTACATTTTTCAGGTTTAAATGGATGTAAATTCTTTAAAACTGGTTGGATCCAAAACTGTTACACGAGTTAAAGTTAGGTAGGTGTTTTTAGAGTTCAAATAATTTTACACAAGTGAACTACAACTTATCATTTCCGAACTATGACCAAAATTCCGAACTGTACTCATATCAACTGACCGCCATCTTTGTCCGCCATTTTGAGGATGACGCACACATGCGATTCTCCACGACTTTTAGTAAGTTATTCCAAATAACTTGAGAAACAAATCCTGAAATTTTTAGCTTTATATAAATTATTTGAGCTCCACCTTATTTATAGCCCTTTATTTACTGGGCTATTATCTTACAAATGTTATTGTCCTATTTCAGTTCTCAATGTACGTATCGTATTCAGTTCAATACATTGATTAAACCATTTTTATAAAAATATTATATCAATATCCGATTGTGACACACTGCTCACCCTATATAATAACTAACAACAAAATTACATTGCCCTTTGATCTAATTATTCAATTATACATATATACGATGTAAGCAGAAAGAAATTCTTTTCATGGTAATCTCCAGCGATGGATATATGCACGACAACAATATGAAATGTTCACAAACTATGATCAATTGAAATTATTGTTCATTTTGCCTCCATTTCTTCATCCAATACTCCTTAAAAGTGAGGGATCAAATTTAGAGGTGAAGCATCTCGGTGAAACTCCTCAATTCAAATAAAAAACCTTAATAATGTATGACGAATACAATCTCCATACATATGACAAAAGGTTAGAATCTATCAGAGTGCACAGTACACACAACAACAAGGCAAAAGATAATACACAGACCCATCTTTTCTATAGCTCTTTGCGCCAGAACCTAGTTAGACTAGAAAACGCTGTTTGTCGAGTGTGTAAGCGCAAGTTTCATAACAGGGCTTTTGCTGAGAAGAGGAGAACTGAAAATCAAAGGAAATATAATGACACACACTTGTCTTATCCTCGGTGCGTGTGATTCAATTAAAAGTCATTACCTTCCCCCTGACTATTTTAGTATTATTTTATATATAGTTTTAAATAAATGTCTGTGACCTACTTATTGACTTACCTATGTACTTCTATGGCGAATTGATGAAAGAATAAACTTCTAGGGAAGTAAAACAAATATATCTCTTCCAGGGCCGGGCTGGAACTGCCAATAGGGGGTTGGCAATTTTCTTTAAAAGGGCGCTCCCAAATATCGTTGATTGTAATGGCCTAGCATTACAGTAATGGCTGAATTGAGGTTCACATTTGAAGGGCTCGGTGCAATAAGGAGCTAACCCTCACTTCTGTCAAAATTGAGATACACCGTGCAGTACGTGCGGCATGAACGTCTGCTGCATTCACCAAGAGGTGGTGCTGGTGCTGTGTCACATTCGCACGCAATCACATGGTACCCTTCTTCGAAAGGAACGTACGAACGGAAAGTTCTGTGCAACAAGGTGTCAAGCCACAGAAAATGTCGGATAACGAGGGAGGTCTGCAGAGCACCTCCTCATATATTTGTGATTCTGATGAGGAAAATGGCCCTCTGTGCGGTGACAACAGCTTTGGTGACCCAGACTATGTGTGTGGAGTGTCGAGCAGTGAAAGCACCGACTCCGAGGTAAGAAAGAAGTTTTTATTTTTGGTATTTTTTGAAAATGTTGGTTAACATCTTATTGTCTCAGACTTGGGCACGGTGAAAACGGTTGGTAAGTGTGCATCGTGACGTGCATGTTAATGCGCAAATTAGCTCACTATGCATTCATTAGGCCTCTTACAAGTTGGTACAGTAAAATCATGAACTTATTCTGATGACAACTGCTGCTAACATAATGAATGTAGGTTAGCACCATATTGCTGAAATGATTAATCACAAAGAAATTGACATGACACACGTACATGGTTCCCTAATAATGACAAATTCTGACAATGTACCATCAAGGACATTGCGATAAATCGTATAGAATAGGAAAGGTGGCCTCCCGGATGGCGCAGTGGTAGCGTCGTCGCCTTGTAATCAAGGGGTCCCGGGTTCAATTCCTGGTGGAGGCACATAGTGGTTCGGATTCCACTTTAAACTGTAGGTCCAGTCCCAATTAGCCTTACTGTGCATAAACTAGACTTAAAACAACAAATCAATCAGTCAATCAACAGGAAAGGTATTGTAGAAATAATGTAAAGATAAATAATCAGAATTGTTTTGTCATTTGCAAAAATGATGTTTCGAAAATTTCTGTTTGTCGAGTGGATTGGACTGTTATTGCTTAGTGCTAGTTTACATTTT
Source organism: Lepisma saccharinum (assembly GCF_977018435.1). NCBI lineage: Eukaryota > Metazoa > Arthropoda > Insecta > Zygentoma > Lepismatidae > Lepisma > Lepisma saccharinum. Next base: position 63,959,543 of record NC_139246.1, on the reverse strand, counting down.
CAAATACATTTGTTACTCTGATCCATTTCAGAATGACCTTCACATCACAAGGACGACAGAGCGATCTCCTGTGAAACATCCTCCAACCAGAAAGAGACGATGCGAGCAAGATAACTGGGAGAGAGTGAAACGTAAGAGAAGAAGAAAGGGAGCAGTACACATCTGGGCACACAAAGGATGTTGTTCCAGCTAGGAAGATAGGTGAGCCATGTACTTGTCCAAAGAAATGCTGGAACAAAATTAAGGGGGATGCAGAGTTCATTTTTCACACTTTCTAGGACTTGGCTGATTATGCAACACAGAACACATACCTCATGCAAAATATTAGAATTCAGAATACGAAACGTTCCTACACAAAGGGACAATCTTCCAGGAGGTCATTCACATTTTCCTATAATATACAACAGATAAATGGGCATATGTGATTAGCAGTGCAAACAGAAAGAAGAAATTTCATGTAACACGCATGCAGCAAACCGACTTCAAGGATCTCACACCACTTGTGGTATCAATTACCAAGAAAACCACCACAGATGGTAAGGAGCCGCTCAAGTTTAAAGAGGCTGCGGTGTTCATGATGGAATCCGCTACTCGCCATATTCTGCATGAGAGTTATTCATACCAGAAAGAAGCGCCAGTATGGACTAGGTGCACCCTAAAGAAAAGAGGCCGTCCACTGCCAGAGGTACCCCTAAGTGATTTGCCATGCAAGTACAAGGAACAGATTTCCATAGATGTCCGGAAATATTCAGACATAATGTCCCTGTTGGAATGGATCCCTCCAATATACCATAATTTTTATCTCAGCCTTGTTCCGACAGAAGTAGCTGCCGAGGAGAGTGCAGAAATTCTGGATGGACTGATACAATAGGAGGGCCTGGATCAGTTGAATTCAGAATAGTTTGTGCGACCTGCATTCATATGCCACTATTTGGTGTCAGTGCTGTGAATATTTCGGCTGACACTGCATATGAATTAAACTTGTATGTCATTTTTTTCCTCCCTACAAAATTTACTTTGACTTTTCATTCTTATGCATATTTTTTTGTTCACAATATAATGGTCATGCATTCCTGTTTGTTGTTATTCCACAGAACTGACACCGAAGATTGTGATGCAATAAGGATCTAACCAACAATGGGAAACAATGAACTGAAAAAAAAACTAATTGAATCATCTTTGCAATAATTGTACCACATTTGAATGTGTTCATGTAAACTTGAAACTTCAGACATGCTTTTGAAATCAACTATACAATAATACAAACAAAATTCAGATTTATGGATTTTTTCAAACTTTCAAATGCTAATATCTCGAAAACAACTTTTTGAGGGTTAGCTCCTTCTTGCACCGAGCCCTTGATTTTTTATGTAGGGTCTATTAAAGTAGCCGAAAGAAATTCAATAGATTGTTATCATACCAACAGATGACAAAGGAACAAACGTCAGATTGTTTCACTACAGTAAAAATGCACTTCAATTTAATGCCAATAATAAAATTTAAATATTGAGTGGAGTCTTTTTAATTTGAACTTGTATTATTCTAATTATTCGGTAATTCGTATACATGATTATTCCCCTTGAAATAACCTTTAATGACACACGTGTTTGTTAATTCAAATTTTCGAAATTTCAATTTTTTCTCGTATCCCCTTGGAATTCGGATTAAAAATAATTCACTATATAGTAATATCGTGATGCATAAAAGTACTGTGCAAAATTCATAACGTGCATTATCACATAAAAAGTAATTTTATGGGATCATCTTTTACCTTAAAATAAATTACACTATTGTTAAGTACAGTTTTTTTTCTATTAAAACGAACCAGGTGTAAAATGATATTTTACAGGGAAAGAAAGCGTTTTTCATTTCAGAACTTTCACAACAAAATCTGCTGAAAATATTGTCATCATCAATAGCAATGAGAATGTCTTTTTCACACAGCATGAGAAAGAGTGCTTCGAGATTATCACTGAATAGATCATTAGCTAAGCTCATGTCATACCCATGAAAGGGGCCATGGGGGCCATGCACCCCTCGAACGATGAAATATTTAAATGTGAACCTATAAGAAGCGACGAAAATAACATTGACGAATATTCAAATTTGTAAAAATTTTAATTTTGCCCTTGCATAAATGAATGTGTTTGTAATGTAGAGAGGAAGGCTCCAGACATTTTCATGCGCCCCTCGAACGATGAAATATTTAAATGTGAACCTATAAGAAGTGATGAAAATAACATTGACGAACATTCAAATTTGTAAAAATTTCAATTTTGCCCTTGCATAAATGAATGTGTTTGTAATGTAGAGAGGCAGGCTCCAGACATTTTCAGTACACAATATTGGGTAGTTTTAGTTTTATAACTGTTGATGCAAGTTTACTAGTAGCATCGGCGATTAGGGACTTGGGGGCAGTTGACCCCCCCCCCCAATTTTCTCTCACTTTTGCCCCTGCACTAGGCCTGTTAAAGCTAAGCCTTGTCTACCTTGACCCAGTGGAGGCACATTGTGGTTTGGTTCCCACTTTCAACTGTAGTTCCAGTCTCGATTAGCCTATCTGTGCATAAAGGGGACTTAAAACAAAAACTCAAACTTTTCTGGCAAGAGAAAGTAGATTGTCCTCCCCCACCAACAGTTTTGGCACCCAAAAGGTACAACCCTCCACTCCTTCTTTTAGTTTTGTACGAGAGAGGGAAGAATGTTTCTTGCAATATATTTTAGATGCTCTAAGACATTGGCATTGTTATGCTATTTTTTATTCACATAAAATATTTATACATCTCTTGAAAAGCATTTTTTTTTTTAGAGTGGCGAACTTTGGGTGACCTACCTTATACATATAAACATATTCGGGTCTGGTTCCTCCCTAAAAAAAATCCTGGGTACGTCTGTCTTGTTTTTATTATATTTAATTTGGAAAGAAAGCTCTCTTGCAGCATTTTTGCATAGTGGAATTATAAGGATATAGTTATGCACTTTATATAATTCCATGCACTGCAGGTAATACACATTGTATACTTACGAATAACACTGTATGCATGTTGAATCCTTTATTTGCACACTTCCTCTCTCCTTCAGTTATAACTTTTATCTGATCGATTTATTCAAATTTCTTCTCAATTTCCATAATTGTCTCGAAAGCTGTGAACTCGTTCAGAACTGCTGTGGCATCATTTCGCTCTTTTTTTGTTGAATTTATTCTAATGGTCAATGAGAAAAAGCATTGTAACCAGTTGACAGAACACAAGTTCGTGTATCCTATCTCGATTTTGGTGATCTTTAGTCTAGCAAGTAATGCAGACGACCAAATATTTTTATTGTGGCATCACTTTGCTTTTTGTTGTGGTTTATCTTGCTGCAAGTCTAACGCTGGGATTCTGCAGCAAGTAAACTTCCAGGAGTTTGCGAGACTCAGAAACACTAGAGTTTCTTGCAACAAGCTTACATTCAGGTACTGTAAGCACTAAATTGAGTACATGAGCAAAGCATTATGTGTGACTGTGTTCTGGAATAATTTAAGTAAGTTTTTAAATTCACGAAAAATAATATTTGCTTTTTCGTACTTATAGGCAGGGTAGGGTGGTATTTGTATGGGGGAATTCCTCCTTCTCATTACTACATCCCCCTCATATGTTGTAAATCTTTGCTCCTTAGGGCTGCTATGTGTCGTGTATTGATTCAAAGAAATTATTCAATGAAACACTTGGGTTCGAACATTTTTATATTAACTTCAATACACATGTATATAAAATCAACAACAAGTAACCATAACAACAATATATATTATCATTTGAAATTTATGGCTGTTTCAGCCCATGGCTTCATAACTTAACTTCCACTAATATATAACAATATTCCCCTTGGTTGCAAAATGAAACATAATAACAACAACAATCATAACATTTCTAATCTGGTTCATATCTGCAAGGTGGTTTATGTATCCTTGCAGACCTTCGTGGAAATGCTGCTGCTGCAGTGGACTCTTGTTTCGAACATCCTGGCTTCTCCAGGCCGTGCATATCTCCTTGTCTCTGCTGCTCCATTTCTTCATTGTGAGCCACAGAAGGTAATTCCATATAGTCCAAGTTAGCAAATTGATTATGCTCACCACCAAACTCTTCTGTACATCGTTTCGAGCGTTCACCATTTCCATATCTGTCACTCTCGTTCCTTCTGGAAAACTCTGGCTTCAAAAACGAAAAATGAACATTTCTTGTGTAATTGTCCCTCTTAACTTTGAAAATTGAGTGTGATAATTGTCCTACTATCTCGCCTTTTACATACTGCTTTTTTTTCTGGACAATAATAATATACTCCAGATCCTTTCTTATAATGTTCTGCCTCATAAATAACTCTTGTTCTATCATTATGAATGAATTTATTGGCGTTTACTTTGTATGAAAATAAAATTTCATTTGGTGATTTCCCCATAATTACATTTACTGTATTGTTGTGATAGAACAACATTCTTTTTAAGAATTTCTCCACATAAGCATTGCAAGTGTTGACGTTGCCTTTTGGTATCTCTCCTGTTAAAGTCATGTACCTTTTGATGATTTGTACGTGCCTTTCAACTTCTCCATTTGCACATGGTCTATACGGTGGACTGTGAATTAATTTTATTCCATGATTGTTACGAAATCCCTGCTGGCAAATGGAGGGCCACCATCAGAACATATGGTATTTGGTATACCAAATATGGAAAAATGATTTGTCAACTTCTCAACAGTTTCTTCAGCCGTTAAATGAACAACTTGCCAAACATTTACGTATTTACTAAATGCATCCACTAAAATAAGAAATTTATATCCATGAAAGAAAAAATGATCTATGTGTACTCTGTGAAATGGTTCATTTTCAGGCTTCCATGAAACACTCTTGTTTATTTGGTGCTCTTGAATGTCTTCTGCACACATCACACGACAGAACATAATTCTCTATATCCTGGTTCATGCTTGGCCACCAAAAGTACTTTCTTGCAACATGTTTAGACTTCACAACTCCAGAATGAAATTTGTGCAAGTCTTGTAGAACCTTATTTCTCAATAATTTTGGCACTACAATTCGCTCACCATGGCATAACATTCCATTATTGCAATTTAAGACATTTTTATTCTGAGAATAATTTTTCAATTCTCCATCAGCTATATTCCTCCAATCCTTCACTGTGTATTCATATGCTAGTAACAATGTTTCATCCTGTTTCATTGCTTCAATTACTTCCTCAACTCTTAAAGGATCTTCACTCATCAATGTCTCATTATCCAAAAAATAAATAGGTAAATCCTCCTCTTCATTCACTAAACATGACACAGGTAATCTGGACAGGACATCAGCCATCCCTACATTCTTCATGTAATGAATGGAATAACCATAATTTGCTAGAAGTAACCTCCATCTTTGCCATCTCATAGATACTGTAGGAGAAATTGCTTTGTCTGGATCTAATATCGATTTACCTGTTGAAGAATCTGTTAGAATTTTAAATTTGTTACCTGCCAAATATATATGAAAATGTTTTATACCTTCCACCAATGCCAAACTTTCCTTGTCCTTTATTTCGTTCTTGTATCTACAAACATTTGAAAAATGATTTATCTTGCCACAGAATCTGCAAGCTTTTCCCATAGCTGGACAACCTTCAGCTCCGTGTTTTTGTTTCGAACCACATCTATAGCAAATCCAGTTAACATTCCTCGTACTGTCATGTTGCAATTGTCCTTTATAACATTTCTTTACCTCTAATTTGCCCTTGTACATATTTCTTGGAGTGTACATGTTAACTTTGAGGATGTTTGAGTCTTGCTGAATATGGCTACCAAATCTGTTTAGTACTTCATGATTCCTAATGTAGTCACAAACATCTTTGTAAGTCTTTGGAGTCTCCATAATTAACTTCCTTTTTAATGTACCTTCTTCAAGTCCAAAAATGGTTTGCTGCTTTAATTCTTCATCAAAATCTTCTGGCTTAAACCCACATGTTAACGACAACTTTTTAATTTGTGCTATATTATCATCCATTGATTCACCATGCTCTTTTTTTTAGCATTTTTAAATTTATATATCTCAAGCAACTTGTTTGTTTTAGGTTCATAAATATCAACGAGTTCTGTCAGCAAAACCTCGACAGGAAAACTACTAGGATCATTTGGAGCTAATTTAATATACAATGCCTCATACGCATTATTTCCATTCACTGATAACAATAAATGAACCTTTTTTTTTTCGAACATTTTTATATTAACTTGAATACACATGTATATAAAATCAACAAGTAACCATAACAACAATATATATTATCATTTGAAATTTATGGCTGTTTCAGTCCATGGCTTCATAACTTAACTTCCACTAATATATAACACTATGTACCTATTATATTCAATAACTTATATAACACCTGAATGCTGCAATTCTCATACACTGCAAATTCTTCAAATACCACACTGCTTATAGGAAGTGTTTTGCCGCTGTTAGCATTTTTAGAAAGTAGTGAAATATAATAAAATAAAAAAATATTCACACGAATAATAATTCCACATACAAAGTGAATATTATATTCTCGACCTTAGCTTATTTGCAGCCTGCGAAAAGGTAAACCAATGACGGCACCAGAGGAAGAGCATAAAGAGGATGCTTTTGGTTCAATTTCGGAAATTTTCTCGCTCCAAACTTTTTTTTCGCTCCCTCGCTGAGGCAAATCTTGTCTTGTTGACTGTTCAAGGTGTCTTTTGTCGTGTGAAGGAGACGCACTCACCTAGTGAAATCATGATGATGCCAGTTTAGTCTTAATGTTGCGAGCTGACAGAGCAATATTTTTTTTTTCATTTTCAACATCACACGAAGGTATTTTCTAACAGTGTGAGATACAAAATTAAATAACGTTGATTATAATTTTCATAAGCAGAATGGAATTGACAACTAGAGTGATTCCTCCATTCGCCTGACACACTGCCAACAAATAAAGTAAACAGAGCACACAGCACCAACTCCGGTAAGTAGGATCATAAGGGGCGCCAACTTCACATAAATATTGAGGGGTCAAGATTAACAATAACTTTTTTATACTTCTTGAAGAATTGGAGGGGGGGAGGCAGAAAATGCCTTGCCTCCCTAAAGTTGACACCTATGAAGTGGTGGCGAGTAAAAATGAAATAAAAACATCAGTGCTTAAGACAGCAATAAAGAAAAGGTTTATTCAGCACTGCTATGTCTGCGAGATTGTAAGCAGTAGATAAAAAAGGCACCGAGACGAGAGGGCGCACAGGGATTTTGTCCAGTGTCCCGATGGGCCAGGCCAACCCTGAGCTCTTCTATTGTGCCAATTTTATTCTAAACTAAGCAGCAAATACAATACATCATGCATCATTTTGATATTTTTCACAAAGGAATGCAAATTTGTAAGAGCATTTAGCATCTGCTAATGTTGTCTCTAGATTTATGGCTCCACAGTTTTGGACAGTTGTATTTTCTGGTTGTAAAGGATACCAATTATTGTACATAAAACGGAGGTCATCACCTGCAAATTATATCACATATTAAATTCCATCAACATGTAAAAAATGTGTACAGCACACACACTGAATTGAAGTAAATAAATTATCGTACTTGTTCTTTGAGAAGCGTTATTTTTCATATATAATCAAATGGATGGCGATTTTCTGTTGAGCAAGATATAATGTTTATTGTAAACAGAAGACGATAATAGAATTATACAATTTTACAATATGACAGTGTCTCATTGAGCGAGAAATATGGTAAGAAGTTAAATTTTTATAAAACTTTTTGGTAAATTAACCCAATTAGTATATGTTACTTTTTATTTATAATTTTTTAAAACATTTCAATAATAGGGTTTACAAATAGGAATAATGGCACTATTAGAACAGTCAGCAATTGGGAGAATTTGGGTCTCGAGGTCTAAATTGTGTTGAATTCTAAAATTGAAAATATACACAAGTCCCTGTTTCAAATTTAAGTTTACATTAACTTCCATGGCAAGGTTATTGTCTTATTATATGTAAGTTATGGTAGTATATTATAACTGCATTTACTAACTGTCATGGTAAATTAGCTCAACATCCATCACTAACAAAATACTTCTTGAAACGGACATTGAAATTAAGTTACACCACGGACACTACCATCTAATAATACATAATTACCAAGAACTGTTTCAGACATTCCTTCAGTGTTTAACTAACTAACTAACTCTCTAGCCTTCTTAAACCCGAAGGTTCATGGCTGCAGCAACATAGGCCTTCCATCTGTCCCTATCTTGAGCAAGATCTATATAATCTTTTCCATCCCTACAGATTTCCTTTAGGTCCATCTCAACGTTGTCCGTCCATCTTCATCTTGGCCTTCCTACAGGTCTCTTACCATCAGGTTTCCCAACAAGAATCCTGTAAACTCCTCTTTCCTCTCCCATTTGTGCCACATGGCCTGCCCACCTAAGTCTTCTTGATTTAATCATTCTAATAATATCTGGACATGAATACAAATTATGTAGTTCTAAATTATGTAACCTTCTCCACTCACCTGACTCCTCATCCCTTTTAGGTCCAAATATTTTCCTAAGGATCTTATTTTCAAATAATCTCAATTTATGTTCCTCTTTCAATGTAAGGGACCAAGTTTCACATCCATATAATACTGCAGGCAAAATTACTGTTTTGTATATTTTAACTTTTAGTTTCTTAGATATTAAACGAGAAGACAAAAGTTTATGAAGAGAGAAGTAACATGCATTTCCTGAATTAAGCCTACTTTTTATTTCCTCTTTAATATAATTTTCATTTGTTAATATTACTCCTAAGTATTTGAATTTGGAAACTGGTTCAAACGAGTTATCAATAATTAGATTTTGATTATTACCTAACACTTGGTTTCTGCCTGTAAGCATATATTTAGTTTTCTCTTTGTTAACTTCCAAACCTCTCTCTTTAGCAGTTTTGTAAAATATTTTAGCATTATTCTTAATTGTATTTATATCATCCCCTAATAAGTCTACATCATCTGCATATTCTAACAACTGAGTCATACCATTTAATTTTAGTCCTTCTTTAGTTTCTTTTACCTTCCTAACAGCATATTCTAAGGCAAAATTAAAGAGCAATGGAGATAATGCATCTCCTTGTTTTAACCCATCATGAATTGTAAATTTGTCAGACACCTTAATACCCACATGAATTTTATTCTCTGTTGCACTGGTGCATACTTTTATCATATTAGCAAGTTTCTTAGGTATTCCAAACTCTACTAATATATTATATAATTTATCTCTTTTGACCGAATCATATGCTTTTTTGAAATCAATGAATAGCTGATGGACATTTTGATTATATTCCCACTTTTTTTCAAGTGTCTGTCTGATGTGAAAAATTTGATCTGTAGTTGGTCTGTTACATTTAAATCCACATTGATAATCACCTATAATTTCATTAGCATATGGGGTTAGTCTTGTTAAAAGAATGTTAGATAATATTTTATATGTTGTTGAGAGTAGAGAAATTCCACGGTAATTATTGCAGTTCATTTTATCACCTTTTTTAAACACAGGAACAATTATGGATTCTTTCCACTGTTGAGGGATTTCTTCTTTATTCCATATTAAACAAATTAATTTATGAATTTGACATATTAACGAATTCCAAACATATTTAATTAACTCAGCTGGTATTAAATCAATGCCAGGTGCTTTGTTATTCTTTAGCCTTTTAATAGCATCTTTAACTTCAGTCAAGTTAGGTTCCGGAACTAAAGGTTCTGCTGTGTGTACTTCATTTACTTCTGATTTATCTCCTACATGGACATTTAAAAGGTCATTAAAGTAGTTCTTCCATCTATTTAGAATATCGCTTGGGTCAGCTAGAAAATCACCGTCTTTATCTTTTATCAAGTTTACTTTAGGTTGCCACCCCTTTCTAAACTCATTTACACCTTTATATAAATCTCTGATATTTTTATTTTTGCTGTTTGTTTCAATTTCGTTAATTTTGCTTTTCAAGTAATCTCTTTTTTTACTTCTAAACGTGCCGTTAACTTCTCGCTTTATTCTATTATAATTGCTTAGATTTGTATCATCAGAGTTATTTAACCACCTAAGTCTAGCCTGATTTCTTATTTCTATTAGATTATGACATTCATTATCAAACCATGGCTTACTTTTTCTCGGTTTATGGTATCCTATACTTTCTTTAGCTGCTGATTCTATTGCATTACGTATGTGCTCCCAATTCTTATATTTACGTCTGTTTCATTTATATTTTCATCATCATTTAAATCCTGCAAAACATCAAATCTATTTGACAGTTTAATTTGGTAATCTTTCTTAATTCTTTCATCAGCAAATTTTCCTGTATTAAATTTTAGAACTTTTAGATTTTGTTGCTTATGATTTATCACTGCAAGTCTTTCTCTTAATTTAGCAATTACTAAATAATGGTCACTGGCACAGTCAGCACCTCTATGTGTACGAACGCCAATTATACTAGTATGCCTTCTCTTATCAATGAGAATATGATCTATCTGATTATGAGTTTTACCATCTGGAGAAGACCAGGTATATTTATGGATATCTTTATGTTTAAAAGTGGTACTTTTCACAATTAAATTCTTTGAGGTTGCAAAAGTAATCAATTTTATAACATTATCATTACTTAATTCATGAAGACTTTCCTTACCAATCGTGGGTTTAAATGTCTCTTCTTTGCCAATCTGTGCATTACAGTCACCTAACAGAATTTTCATATCATACTGAGAAAATTTATCAAAGACCTGTTCTAACTCTGCATAAAAATCATCTTTAGTATTATCATCTTTATCTTCCGTTGGTGCATGTATGTTTATTAAAATAATTTTACACCACCTACCCTGTAAAACTGTATATGATATCCTATCATTAATAAATTCTACTGTTTTAAGAGCCGAGATAATTCTATTATTTATGAAAAAGCCTGTTCCAAAATTATGATTTTCAGTGCCACCATAGAAAAAAGTTTAATTTTTAGTTTTACAATTCCCTTCTCCTGGCCACCTAACTTCCTGGACAGCTACTACATCTAATTTATACTTAACTATCTCATTAACTGTACACTGAAATGCCCCAGGCCAGTAAAGGCTCAGAACATTCCAGGTGCCTAATTTAATATCCTTATTCCTAATGTAGATCTTATCCTTAGTCCAGGGACCTCCCAAAGTAGTCCCTACCCGGAGATCGGAATGGGGGACTATTTTACCTCCGGAATATTTTACCTTGGGAATATCCATGTCCTCTTATTGCTGTTTCTTGACACATCTTTTTACAGTGCAGAGTTGTCAGCTCTACGCCTAACCCCCAATATGAATGGAGGTCAGCGGATCCCTCGCATCTAGCTGGGAGGATCACATTGTAGTCCACCAACCGTACCCCACTTCTGCTGATTGTGGGACGCTCATAGAGCCATGACAGGACAGCTCTGTAAATCCCAACAGAGCAAAATGTTGATCATTTCACTCTGTTGGTTGACTAACTTCAGTGAACAAGTCACTAGGCGATGAGGTCGTCACATCCCTATGATCTTTTAACTTAACCTAATTTAAATCTAACACAACTCCGGATCCGATTGGCATTCCATTTTAAAGAATTGTACTGTTACTCAGCTAAAAGGTTAATGCATACAATATCAAAACATCAGAACAAGATACTCAGTGGCTAATGTCTATAGCGTAAAAGACTCAAGCAAGTTCCTCAGTACTGTGTATCAAAGATTTACGTCTACACAAAATTTAAGTAGATTTATGTCTAAACAAAATTTAAGTAGCATGGAAGCATTTAACAAAAGCAGTCACACACGTTTAAAGAGTCTTATTTATTATTTCATCTTAAATAATTTCTCTAATCTATTACACAAGCGACATCTTACCTAAAAAAATGTGGAATTAAGGACCTACGTTAAATAATTAACTATGGAGTACACAGTACATAAAATGTAAATGATTACTTATGTTCACTACATATAATAATAATTCAAACCAACAAAACTGAAATCAAAATAATAATAATAATAATAATAATAATAGAGGCGCATCAAGTGCCGACTTTCGATCTCCCCACCGAATTTCCTGGGTTCTTATCCCAGCCTAGGCATGAGTGTTATTAAAATGAGGGTCCATTCATCAATTTCACCTTATCGTCACGCCTAACCAAAAGTGGTACGAAAAGCGACACTAAATAACAAAGATACAAATACGAACTCAGCGAGTTAGTTTTGAGCATTTATTTTGCCCTCAAAGTTTTCTTCAGTGTTTCTGTCATGAAATCCAATATGGATGTGGTTTTTATAGGTGGCATTTTCTCCAGGTTCGTAGGTATTTACAATGACTTTAATCTCTTCTTCCTCTTCCTTGGTATCCATTACAGCAAGATGAGCGCCCTGCAATAAGCATATCACTGCTGCTTCGTCCCATGTCTTTGGATTACTGAGGTATACATATCGGTTAATCTTATATCTAGGGTCATACTCGATTTCTCTATCATCTGTTCCTGTAAAATGTGGAATTAATAAAATTTAGATCTACGTACATAATATTAAGTAATATCCTCTACGAATTTAAGAACTCATTACATGTTTCAAGCTGTAGAAAGGGTATGCAGTTTCATTAAAAATTTCTTGTGCAGTTTTAATTGTCAATAATTCCTATGATTTAAGACATAAATAAATAAGGAGAACTGTAATCGAGCACTAACTATCTTGTGTTAGGAATATCCATTCTTTTATTTGTATTTCTTTCATCGGTTTCCTTCCATTTTGAGTACTCATGCTGATGAGGATGAAGTGACACACACAAAATACATATGGCCAGGACTCGTACCCAGAACTTAACTCGTTAATAAAAATGTTAAACTACCCTATGCATAGTACATTAATATGAGAGCTCAGAGTAAATTTGAGGCCTCCCGTGAAATTTAAAAAGGCATTCTGGGTTCGATGCCTGGTAGAGGTACATATTAGTTTTGATCCTACTTTAAGCAATAGGTCCTGTGCTGATTATCTTATCTGTACATAAAGTGTACCTTCAACACTCAAACTCAGTAAGTGTGCCTGCATCTCAGTCATAGTGAAGATGAAGGTGATGTGATCAGAACCACGCTTCGGCCAACTTTATCTCCTGTCAGAGCGTCTTCTCAAGTTTATGTTATTGACATGCGAAAATATGTATCTTACATCATTCATCGGAGAATTTTATCTAGCTATCTACATAACATAATTTTTCTACCTTGCTAAGTTAATTACCAAGATGAAGAGTGGATTGATGAAATAGATGAGGGAACACGCACATTGAAAGAGCAATGATTTACGTGGGAATCGAACCTACTATCGGATTAAAAATTATAGTTTGGACTCTAATTATAAATTAACCAGTAGACCTATACAAACATGAGTTGCATCAGAATTTTTCTTATTCAATTCTGCGATAAGCTATGGTAACAAAATGTTTTTTTCGATTATACTTTCGATTATTTATCGTCGTGAGAACAAAAAAGGTGGCATGGAAGAGGGAGGATAGATAAACCCAAATACACAATGTTATACATACAGTGGAACATGGGACAAAGTAGGGTTATATGATTGATTGATTGATTTAGTTTATTTTACTTCGCGTTTTGTGCCTCTTGGCTAATTTGCGAAGATGGGGATGAGTGATGAAATGATGAAATGGACATTCACAAACAACCATACCCGACCGGGATTCAAACCCGGGACCCTTGGCGTCACAGTGCGATGTAGGGTTATATGAAACTGGATTCATAATAATCAAACAAATCAGGAGAAACCTCTTGCAGTTTGAACCAATTAATGACGTATATAAAAATTGAGACTTAAGGGTATGTTCAGAAACATTACCATGATATCGGTGCATGCCCCAACGAACAAGTAAGAAGATAATGAGAAAGATCAATTTTACGATATATTAGAAGAAACTGTAGATAGAGTACCAAAAATATTATATGTTAGTAGTGATGGGAGACTTTAATGTTAAAGTAGGTAAAGAAAATTTAATGAAGGAATTAGCTGGAAAGCACACTCTACATGAAGAAACCAATGAAAATTGAATGCTCATTAGTCAAAATAGTGATAAAATGCACATTTAAGGCACATGGAAGTCACCTGACAATACGGTTAACCAAATTGACCATGTTTTGGTAAATGAAAGGCACTTTTCACAAATACTAGATGTCAGAAGCTGTAGAGGTCCAAACTGAGACTCAGATCATTTTCATGTAAAAGGAAAAATCAGAGAGAAGTTAAATAAAATATACAACAGGAAAGGAAAAAATGGAACTCAGATAAATTTAAAGATAAATAGATTAAAAGAAAGTACTATAAGAAAGTATTGAGAAGAAGATACTAGAAAGAAGAGTAATAGCACAAGGAAAATAATCAATTGAAGATATATGAGAAGTAAAGGACAGAGACAACCCTAGAAATAATAGAAGAGCAATAGACCAGATGGAATGAAGAGTGGGTTGATGAAGAGTGCAGAAATGAAATAAAGAAGAAAAATGCAGCAAGAGAAAAAATGTTACGGAAATCAGGGATAACTATGAAAAATACAGAGATTTGAGAAAACAAGCAAATAAAATGTGCAAGAGAGAGAAGAAGCAGATGATACAGAGTAAGATAGTAAAAATTGAACACTTGAAAAAACAGAATGAAACCAGAAAACTCTATGCTGCCATTAACAAAATGACGAAAGCATACCAACCGAGAAAAATAGGATGCAGAAATAAAGAATACGAAATAATAACAGAAGAAAATGAATTATTGCAAATCGTGAGACAATTAAATTACCCAGATAAAGTAGTGAGACTAATAAGAATGATCACTGAGCATACAATAGCAAAAGTATATCTGGCTCTACATTATTCTCTCGAAGGAAGAGGAAAACCACCTGAGAGTTCTTGAAAGAACAGGAAAATCTATGGAACCGTAAGGACGAATGATGAATGGAGAATCAGAAATAATAAAGAAATAGATGGAATACTCCATGGAAAATATATAGTTACATTCATAAAATCACAAAGAATCAGATTGATGGGGCACGTTGAAGGAATGGGAGAGGAAAGATTGCCAAAGAAAATAATGAGAGAAAGAATGTATACAAAAAGAAGAAGTGGGAGACCAAAATCAAGATGGAGGGATGAAGTCATCCAGGACCTGAATAAGATGGAAATGACAGAATGGGAGAGAAGAATACAAAATAGAGAAGACTGGAGGCACGTCGTGGAAGAGGCCAAGGCCAACCAGGAGCTGTAGAGCCAGATGGTAAGGTAAGGAAAACAAAAAAGGTGCCTTTTTTCGTGTTTTTTTTTAAAAACGACTGCTCTGTTTGAAGTTCTATGAATAAAAAAACGTCTGGTCCAATCATGATGAAATTTAAATACAGTGCATGTATAAAGGTTTGAAACACAATTCATAATTTTCAAGTATTTTAAAGGGGCCCAAGAAAGGTTCTTATCAATTTTATGAAACGAATTTTTCTAAATATTGGTCAGTCCTACAAATAATGTAGTGTTGAAGCTCTTTGTAGCTGTTTTTAAAACACATTATAATTGTCAATTCCCATTGTGAAATTTGTCTTCAAGTCCTGTCCATGTGTGTTTGTGATTGAATTTTCATCAATTCATCGACCCAACTGGGATGTTACATGTTACAATTACTGTACACTCGTACCTGTTAAAGAAGGTGTTCAAAGTGTGGTCCTTGCATCTAGTTTGCAATACTGTACGCGATTCCACGTTGAGTTTCGAATTCTTTCGAACACCCCAGGTTCATTTTGGAATTGGTCACAAGCATGTATAATCCATTCTGTTTGATTACAACGCCACCTCCCGGAAATGTTCTGTTTTGTAAACAAAGAGCAAACCTCGGAACGCGCAAGGAGTAAAGCACTCGGTGTTTACAAAATGCAATCAGTGACGGCTTGTAACCACACATTCGCACACATTATTAGCATTTTACCAACTAGGATGGTGTTTACAAACAATGAAGGCAGTGGATTGTAACCACACATTCGCAAATATATCGAAAACGGCTCGTTTGGAGACCCATATTACTGAGACTTTTATGCTTCTATTATCGTACTTTCAACTGTGTCAGTTTGCGCTATTACTTATGATACACCCTGTATGTGTGTGTGTGTGTGGTTGTGTGTGTATACACACACACACATACAGAGTTTATCATAAGTAATAGCGCAAACTGACACAGTCAGGGAGTCGTATATATATATATATATATATGAGAGAAGAGGGCATTGAAGAAACTACATTATATATTTAAAAAAATTCAATTTAGTCATCCAAACTTACTCCAATATGTATGTATGTACATATGTAAATTAATAAATACATATGAATCTATATTTTAAAGTTGTGTACTAAACAATTCATAAAATATTTAGAAGCCTTATGTGTTTATTAGTTTTTGTGTTCTGGACCTTATTATTATAAAATTATTGTAAAATGTTCACTAGACCAACGGGAGGTGTTTAGACCTCCCAACATTTGTACAAGGCCATGACAAAGGGTTGGAAACTTTATTCAGGCAAGGGCGATTTTATTTTCATCAACAAGCAATTCATGGAACTCAATGATAGAAATCTCAACTAAAGAAATATACGATATTTGTTTCATTAGGACAGTAGGGAGATGCTACCTGCATAGTACCATATCTTTGTTCACCGGAATAGGCGTGATCACCGGGGCAAAGATGGAGCAGTTGTCCACTCTAATATTTTCACTTACAAATTTAGTATAGAGTAGGGATGGGACCGATTAATCGGAAATCTATCGGTATGGGCCAATATAGGCATATCAGTGTATCGGTAAAATTACCGATTATTTTACTGATCCAATATAAAAGGTAAAAAAGGTAAAGTGTTCCCCTGTGCATAGCACCACGCCATGAAGGCGTATAGGGGGTGTGGGGGTAACGCCCCACACTTTCTTGATCCGGTCGTGAGTGGGGGTGATGTGATCAGCATCACGCCCCTGACCGCCAGGGTTACCCCCCAGGGTTTCCCCCAGGTACCCATGTTATTCGACGCTGGGTGGGCACCGGGGCCGCTTCCATAGTTAGAAAAGTTCCCGGATTTGAACCGGCCGGGGATCGAACCCGGGACCTTTAGCATGGTAGTCAGACGCGTTACCGACTGAGCCTCCGCGGCCACTGATCCAATATATTGATAAATATCTGATAATTTAGTGCAAAATTCTGCCATTTTGTTGTAATTTTTATGGATAATAGTCATGCCTTAGTTTCTAAAAAGTAAATGTCTAAATATGCAACTTCTTTTGCACTGCAGTTGCCTTGAAATACACATATATTAAGGAGGGCAATGAACCTTTCAGGTTCTTCAAGGACCATTTCTAATTTTATATCGGATCGGTAGGTTATCGGTATAGGTAAATTTTATATCGGTACTTTATCGGTATCGGCCAAAATTTGATATCGGCTCATCCCTAGTATAGAGGGATCTTAATGCATTACTGAGCAATATTAATCTCTTAAGACAAAGATGATTTTTTTTTTTCAATCCGATGGAAGTTCCAAGCATCCGAAGGCTGGGGAGCTATTTCTTGTGTAATTGGACTGTCCCACTTTGTTGACTAGCAAATTCCTTGTTGCTAACATGAGCCATACTTATACTAACTGAACGCGAAGACTAACATTGTAGAATACTTTCGTAAGACTGCAGAAGTTCATTCTAATGTCCCAAAAGCATTTCATATGCTATCCAATAAATGTATGGCCTAAATATCGGGTGTTTCAGAAATAGTAGGGGGATTACAAAAATGTATTGCAAGTAAAGCATTGAACTTACGTTAATGAAACTAGTCCAGAACGATCGAGGAACGCAAGGAGTATATTCTAACACCTACAAATGTGCACCACGGCTGACACGGCACACACAAGCACAATAGTCTAGTTCTTGCCACACTCGCATCAACATGAGTTCTTCGATAGTGTCTATCGCTGCGATGATACACTCCCTTAGGGCTGCAATATCACGTGGCATCGGTGAGGCGAAATCCCTGTCTTTGATGAAACCCCACAAAAAGAAGTTGCACAGTGTAAGGTCTGGTGATTTTGACGACCAAAATAGTGCACAAAACACTGAGTGATAAGGCTGATTTGAGTGTTGCCTAGCAGCAGGGATGTGAACTCTGAGGTTAACAAAACATACACGCACAAGCTGTTTGCGTTCCTCGTTCGTTCT
The DNA here is from genome assembly GCF_977018435.1 of Lepisma saccharinum. Classification (NCBI taxonomy): domain Eukaryota; kingdom Metazoa; phylum Arthropoda; class Insecta; order Zygentoma; family Lepismatidae; genus Lepisma; species Lepisma saccharinum. The sequence continues at coordinate 63,941,273 of NC_139246.1, read as the reverse complement.
GGTCTGGTTCCATTAATGTTTACTTGCAATAATTTTTTGTAACCCCTCAATTATTTCTGAAACACCAGGTATATTGCATTCAATATGCAAGGGTGTGTGTAGTTTTAGTTTGAGAAGAACCGTGAATTTTGTTTAGATTTAGCTTTCCTTCACTTGGAATGCATATGAGTTCCATTTCCGCGTGTGAGGTATGACGTGAGGTATATAATTACAACTAAAATTACACTAAATGTACACACAAATTGGATTTTCGGGTCCTCCGGACCTCTCCAGGTAACCCTTGTTTCGCACGCATTGATAGATTTCACAGCAGTGAGGTAGTTTTTCTTGTAGGAACAGACGTTTATTAATAATGAGAACTATGTTCAATAAATTCTTTGAGTCAATGAGTACAATGCCATATCTGTTGTGTCCGATAAACTTTTTACAGTAAAGATGTTTTGATGTGTTATGGGGTGAATTATTTATGGACACTCTGCACATTAGACACAAGATTTCTGCAGAGGTACAAAATTTGTCTTCTGTTCAAACTCAATATGTAACTAGAAGCATTGAATTTACTTTCAAGATGTAAGTATATATGTGTACATGGACATGATTCCTGCATTGTTTACAGAAACCCTAAGGAAGCATCCTCCAGTACCAAAACTCGACAGGGAGTTGTGATTCCAGGGACAAATGTGACAATAGAAAAGGGCGATTCTGTTTGGATTCCAGTGGTAGGTTTCCATTACGACGAGAAGTTTTATCCAGAACCACATCGATTCGATCCCGACAGATTTCTTCCTGAAAATAAAGCCAAGAGGCACCCATACGCTTACATCCCATTCGGAAGTGGTCCCAGGAAGTGCATAGGTAACCATGTTTCTTTTATTCTGATAGAATAATCATTTCTTTCTAACTAACTTACTAACTCTTTATGTATGCTGGTGCAGAAGTTGTTAACAGCTTGTTTTGAGTTTTATTTTATTTCTTGAAGCTCTAGTTGGGTCAAATTAAGTGCACGAACATGGTGATGGACAATTGCACAGTAATACTCATGGATCCCACTATGTAGATTCATAAATCTGATAGGTCCCGGGTTCGATACCCGGTGGAGGCACATAGTGGTTCGGATCCCACTTTAAACTGTAGGTCCAGTCTCGATTAGCCTTATTGTGCATAAAGTGAACTTAAAACACCACCAGTAAAAGGCAATGTGTGTGTTGCGGGAAACAGAATCTCCTGACGCCCCTAGATTTCTTTATGTGGGTTTACGTGAAGGACATCGTCTACAGAAAGAAAGTTATAGCCTTGGTGGAATTGAAGTCCAGGATCGAGGAGGCTGTGGCATCAATCACAGTGGAGTGAATTCATCAATAGACTTGATATTGTGAAAGGCACTCAGGGTAGCCTGTTTTGACCCCTCAATTCTAATAAATGAGCGTTTGCACGGCTGTGCCCTCAAAACATAATTTAAAATTTATGATCGATTGACTTTAACCTCTGGCCTCTTCCTTGATTGTAATTGTTTACACCTGTTTACAATGCTGGCGATCAAGGAAGCCTGGCAATGTCTGACAAGACATTCCTTACTTGGTTGTAACAATTTCCTGATATGAAAAGGTGATGGCTAAATGTCTGGAATTTTAGAGTTCCTTGTACTTATCATATGCAATGATTTCATGGACTATTACGATACCATTGTCTTGATTACAAGGCAATGGCATTAACCACGATGGTATGCTATTATTGATAACAACTCATTTGAATCAGTTTCCAAAGTCAAGTACTTAGGAGTAATACTAAATTTGTAAGTGAAAATATTAGAGTGGACAACTGCTCCATCTTTGCCCCGGTGATCACGCCTATTCTGGTGAACAAAGATATGGCACTATAAACTTCTATCTTCTCGTATAATATTTAAGAAACTAAAAGTTAAAATATACAAAACAGTAATTTTGCCCATAGTATTATATAGTTGCGAAACTTGTATTCGTTTTCGGACCCCAAACTCCGCAATAAGTTGTTGCTGGCATGCCTTTATGGACTCTGCTTTTCAGTAGCCTACGTGTGAATGAGAAACACCTGCTTTTCCACTGAGTACTAATTCACCTGTACTGTTTTGTTACTGTACTGTAATGACAAACCACTCCTTGCAAGCACGAACTTTCAACCGAACACGAACAAACACGAAGCGCTAACAGGTAAGTCAAAACAGCAGCGCCAAGAACTCAGACTCAAAGCACACACCCCTACGATTGCCATTTAATGACAGAATCGCCCAGACGCACGCGCATGGCTGCGCAAGGACTAGAGAGACTGTGGCAGCATCTCCAATGACGTCACCAAGCTTCTCATACACCATTGTATGGCTGCAGCAAATTTCATTACATTATGACAAATAGTTTGATTTTTATAAGCGAAAATCAGGGATCGAAAGTGAGTGAAACACAATATATTACAGCCGTGTACCGGTGTATGAACACACACATAATCTTTTAGACTTAATATACCTGACTTGACAAACTAAAAATTTATCTGGTTTTATTAGGTAGAAGTGGAGGAAACTCATGATATTTCATTTGTACCATTTTCTACAGATTGCATCAGGTAAAATCCTATCCCCCAAGCACCCTCCTGACGATAAATTGAAATTGCAATCTCTGCACCAGTGTTTGGAAGTAAGTGTTACCTTTTCCAGAATTTTTAAATCTAAGTACATTTTGTAATGGAAGTAACATTTTCAATAGTTAATTTTACAGTTTCTTTATGATACATATATTGATAACTTAAAAAATTGTAATGTGGGGATGAGATAAATTTGGCAACTCTGTTTCTAACTATTTTTCTTCTCTGGATGCTAAGGTGAAAGGGGCTTGGACTCCAATTAAAATTTTATCAGTAGACTTACCTAAAAGAGAGTTACATCAAAATTTAATTAATTCAATTCTACGTTAATCTATGATAACCAATTTTTTTACGAGTGTACCTTAAATTTTCTTCATGAGAAGAAAAAATATTTGTTTTTTGTTTCTTCCAAACGACCGCTCTCTTTGAAACTTTATAATCAAAAAATTTTCATTCGACCATGATGAAATATAAATGTGGTGCAGGTAGAAAGGTTTTAAATACAGTTCTTAGTTTTCAGATTTCTAAATCGGCCAAAAAATGCCAATTTTGTGAAACTAATTTTTCTTTGTTAGGTAGTTCTACAAATACGATCTTGGTCTTGTTTCAAAGCTTCTGGCAGCTATTTTTAAATTCCATTAACACTGAAAACTCACATTGCAAAACTGATTTTATACAGATTAATATGCAATTAGCATTGAACGTGGCAGCACCGCACGCACCATCGCTACCCGACAGTTACAGCTCATTTTCCACGCTTAAACTCACGTAGCTGTATTCACCTTAGCTCTCCCGGAAATCAAGATAAATCTATGCCTATGACCTAATATGCATTATCGGTAGCTGTTATCGGGAGATAACCATACAACATCATAAAACGATGAAAGAATCCTATGAATGGAAGGATTGTATGAAATTGTCATCGCCTCAAGTAGAACTTCTAATTTGGCGATTGTTTGCTGTGGGTAGGGTGCAATCTTAACTTCAAGATTCTGAAGAATTATTGCACTAAACCGATACGAAAATGTCCATCAATAGAAAGTTTGTTTCTAGCTTCAAAATAAAAAGATTTAGACAGCTAAGATATGGAGTCACTATAATATATATATAATATATATATATAAAATTAAAATAAAAAAACTCTTCGAGCGAAAAAGATTAAAATGTTATTTCTCGCTTTGCTCGCAATATCTGCTTTTCTTCCAGTCTCATCAAGTTCAGAGCGGCCAGAGGGAGAAGTAATACCAAATATGTACTTCAGACTCTTGCTGCTATACAGTTTTGTCTTAATGCATGAACAATTGTGTGGAGGAAAAGGAACGTGCACATTTGAGAGACAATTTATATAATTTTATCTGTTGGTTTGTTATAAGGTGGATAAATTGATTAATATGTTAATACGTACCTCCCTCTCTCTCTCTCTCTCTCTCTCTCTCTCTCTCTGTGTGTGTGTATGTATGTATGTATTAAAGAAACTTTGAATATGTACACAATATAATGTTAACATATTGCATGTGTATTTTTATTTTACGTCACTCCATGTTCCATATGTGTAAAGTACCTATATGTTGCACATGAAAATGTCATATGTATAAAAATAATTATATTCGGAACGCATTTATCATGCATTTTCTGTCTTTCAAATTTACAGTTTGTTTGCTTCTTTTACATTATTAGGGGTTAGGTGGGAGAACAGCCACAGGCTGAATCTCGCCATTCAATAAAGAAAATTTGAATAGAATTGAATTGAATTGAATGTGAAATTGAACGTGTTGAAAAATTATTTTAAATCGTTTGTTCCAACACAAATGCTTTAGCACCGACTTCTACCTACTTTTTGCGTAATTTAGAAGGATAATAACATCTTCGATACTAGTACTACTACCATCACCACTACCACTACTACTACTACTAATAATAATGATAATAATGTCATTATTATTATTATTATTATTATTATTATTTTTATTGACATGTTTATCCTGGTACTCTTCCCTCTCAGACAAAAAATCATGGTTGAGCCTCTGCTATACAGTGTGTCCAGTGTACCCGTATTTCCATACGTGCACACTATAATCAATATCTACATATATCATTTTTCTTCTACATTTATTATTATTATCGAACATTCAGCACGTCTCCAAATCCCCGTCAGTTTCAGAGAAGCCAAGCAAAGGTAATTTGCCTTGCCCAGAAAAGGCTATATTTACGCTTTCTCTCCCAGAAGCCCCTTTGTCTCCCCAACCATGCGCGCCGACTACATGGGTGCTCCAGGGCTCAAGCACCCACATAAATAATCTTGTGGGTGCGCCGCACCCACAAGATTTTTAGTTTGATATAAACAAAATAAAATAAATATTTCTCACTTGCCATTATCTATAAAATAATAAGCAATTAAAACATTGAGATGGAAGTTAAGATTTCTAACCTCTAAAACATAATTGTTTCAAATGTGTTTGTGCAAAAACAACCAAGCAACACATTCCCCCCTTCCTTGCCTGTTTCTGGCCAAGTCAAATGCAGTCCCTACAATAACAATGGAAGTATGTTGTATTGTGAATAGAATCCCATCTTTTCGGCTTGCTTTGATGTTTCCTTACAAGTGACACACTACAATACGCCCACTCCATTCGTCAACAATTGTTTTAAAATAACTATTTGCAGATATTGAGCACTAATAAAGAATAAACCGAAACACAAGGAAGCCGATTGTGACAGACTACCTCAATAGTTGATTTTTTCTTCTTTTGTTTGTTTCAATCAGATAAGAGCGGCGTGGTTTACGATTTCAGTGAAGTTGTTTTCACGTAATCTGGATTGTTATCGTTTTGTTTGTTCTCCGAGAGACAATGGCTTGGAAGGACGCGGGAGCTTAGATTGTAGACTGGGAAGTTCTCATTTTCAGAAAAAAAAAAAAAAGGTGTTACCGTGTTAATAGTTAGTGCAAAGAAGAGGGTCTACTGACCAGATGCGTGGAGCAAAAGCTCTTCGCCGGGCAAAACTTTTTGCAATTTCCAAACGTGGCACGAGACGCTTGTGAAAAGCTGAAACATAATATTGAGTATTGCTTCTTTACATACTTTCGAATTCAAACAGTAGGTTTGCTAGTCGCTATGGATAAATTCATCATACGTTTGTCGTCGTCATCACAGGTGGATATTACTGACAATGAACATAGTGAAAAGCATGTTCAGTCAAAAAATAAGGAACCCGAGAATGTGTCTTCTGCCGGTTCCTGTAGTACATTAGAAACAAGTGTCAAGAAATCGTCAGGCAGGTCATACCATGAAGGATGGAAAAAGACATTTCCTTGGATTTATTACGACAAAGAATTGGACAAAGTGTTCTGTAGTGTGTGTAAAAACGCTTTTGATTCCAGTATAGTGTTTCCGTCGGCAACTGTTACTTCTGCAGACAGGGATTAGTGTAATGCATTTGTTCGAAATGGATTTTCCCAGTCGCAAAAGGCAATTGAACGTTTCAGGGTTCGCAAGAAATGTACACTTCATCGTTCGTCCGTGACTGCTCTGGCAACTACGAAACAAGGAACCAATGTGTCGTCTCTTATCTCGACACATAAATTAGGAGATAGGAAAAATGCACGCAAGGCCATTTTAAAGATAATAACGTCCCTCCAATTTTTAAGTCAGCAAGGAATAGCAATTTGGGGTCACACCGATGAAGCATCAAATATTCATCAGTTGCTGCTGCTTAGAGCAGAAGATGCTCCTGAGTTGAAATCTTGGCTGCAGCGAACTACACATAAGTGGGTTTCTATCAGTGAAGGAACAAATATCCATATGCTTCAGATTTGTCGATGAAAATCTGCAAGCTCAAGAAGTGTTTATGAGCTTCTATAAAGTAGCTTCAACAAGTTCTAGGACATTGTTTGAAGTCATCCAGGATGTCATAAGACGTTTGTTTATCTCTCGACATAAAATACTGTCGTGGTCAATGTTATGACAGTGCGAGTAATGTCAGTGGACATTCAACAGGATTACAAAGTAGGATTACTCAGTTGGAGCCGAGAGCTATATTTGTACATTGTTCAGCGCATAATTTGAATTTGGTAGTGCAAGATGCGATGCAAGGTATCAGTTATGTGCGAGACTTTCTGGTGATTCTTCGTGAATTAATATCATTTGTAAGACATTCGCCAAAGAGGCTAGCAGTGTTTAAATCGCTACAAGAAGACAATGAAGATGGTGTTGTAAAAAAGATTCCCAGACTGATTTTGCGACCATTCTGTCCCACAAGGTGGTCTGGGAGGGTAAAATCACTACAATCGTTGGAAAGTAATTATGACGTTCTCTTGAAATTTTTGGAAGATCTGTCAGAAGAAAAAAGTGAAGTCTGTGGGAAGGCTAGTGGATATTTTTCAAACCTACATCAATTCAGATTTCATATTTTCCTGAAAATGTTAATTTCAATTTTCGGCAAGATTGAACAACTTCATTCTTCTTTTCAGAAGAAATCATTGTCATACCGAGAAATGAAAACTTTGGTGGAAACTTTGTCTGCAAGTTTAGCTTCACAAAGGGATATATATTTTTTGAGTTGTGGAATGAAACCATGAGGAAAGCTGAGGAATTGAACATTGATGAACCAGTTTTGCCTTGAAAAAGGAAGATGCCAAAACGCTATGACGAAGGTAGTGATCCTCATACGTATCAAATGCCGGAGGAAATGTACAGACAAATGTTTTCTGAAATAATTGATGTGGCTGTGGATTCGCTAAATCGTAGATTTCAAACAAAGGTTTTGGAACTTATTTCACAACTTGAAGCTTTTGCTATCGGTCAAATTGGTGCTGATCGAATTCTGCAGTTCTATGAGACAGACTTTGATAAAGACAAGCTAACATTGCACAGAGACATGTTTCTAGATATGTGCAGAACGAAACAAAGAACAAGTGGCCAACTTGTCAGACATTACAAATATTTTAAGTAGAGAAAACAGTCGTCCCATGTGTGAAATGCTCACAGAATTTGTGAAGTTTGTACGGGTGATTTTAACTATACCTGTTACTTCTTGTACCTCTGAGCGGTCATTTTCAGCACTTGGACGATTGAAAACGTTTTTGCTGTCAACAATGACCCAAAAAAGATTGAATGACTTGGCAATTTTGCATGTTCATAAAGAAATGACTAAAAATATTGACATTACCAAAATTGCAAACAAATTCATAAGTGCAAATGACGTAAGAAGGAATGTGTTTTATATTGAAAGTTAACATATTATTATTATTATTATTATTTGGTACATAAAGTTAGTCATTTTGTGGTTTCTGTTCACAACAAAATCCTTGCATAGTTCTTTCTGCAATACAATTAAAATTATTTGCATTTATGAAGATTTTTTCATTTTAATTTGTATGAATGTGGTATTTTCTTTTAGTAACGTGTTGATAATATCATTGCCTCTTGTAATCATTGTGCATGTAAGTTGTTTAAAGTAAACAATACTTGATAATTACAGATCTAACCGCCATTGATATGCACCCACAGAAATTTTGGAAAGTCGGCGCCCTTGTCCCCAACGTGAAATATTTCCATTCTTCCCTGCAACCAACCCCCTCCTCTACGTCAGCCAATAGAAAGTGGACTTTGACCAAAAAAAAAAAAACCCTAACCCAACGGTGAATTTTGGCGGTTCAGCGTGCGTCTATAAGCTAGACAGAAGAGTCGGTGTTGAGAATTCAAGTGACGAGTCAGTGTTGAGAATTTAGGTGACAAGTGTGTGTCTACTGTCTAAAGGCTGTACCGAAAGTCTTTGTCAAGAGGTTGCGCCGAGAGCCCGTGTTAAAAAGGTTATACTGAACATCATGTGCCTAGAAGTCAGTGTCCGTCAATGCTCAGAGCATAACATTTAACACTTGATTTACGATGAACGGGACAGTTTTCGCTACGAACGAGACATATAACTTTTGCAACCAATAAGTTGCTGACCAAGGCAGTTTATTAAGGTAAAAACACTTAACACGTACCGTTTCGACCCTGTATCAGGGTCTTCCTCAGACGAAGAACTAAACTAGTTTAGTTCTTCGTCTGAGGAAGACCCTGATACAGGGTCGAAACGGTACGTGTTAAGTGTTTTTACCTTAATAAACTGCCTTGGTCAGCAACTTATTGGTTTCAATATGGAAACAAGGCTTAATTATATTACAATAACTTTTGCATATAAAAGTATGCATGTAAGTGGTCAGTGTACAGAACTTTGGTGAGAAGAAAGTGTGTCCCTACGTCGTCCAAGGGCAGTGCGTTTGACACATCAGGAACCAGCCGCTGGTGTAACGGTGCCAGTGGAAGAAGAAGAATTCGGTCTGAATTCCATGCTGCAGTGCAACTGACACCACGGACACTTGGGACAACCATGTTCCCTAACGGCAGACAATAGATACATCAGTGGACAGTAAGTGTGACCGGAAACAAAATTAAGGTGGACTTGCAATTCTCATATCATGTAGAGATTTTTAACATAATACATATTCACATATCACAGTCCATCAATCAAATCGCTATAATTTCATATGCAATCCCATCCTTTTCCCCCATCTCAATAATATTTTCTGTTTGTTTATGTGCACCGTGCAGGTACAGCCGGGCATCGAACCCTGGACGGCTTGGTCCCCAACTGCTTATTGTTCGGCTTCAACCAAGCTGCCCAGGGGGGAAAGAGCTAGCCTGTACGGACACACCGGGCTAGAGGTATACAAAAATACACACATATATTTTAGCATCTGTAAAGTTTATTAACTTTCTTGTCCTGCTTCTGTACAAATTAACTCATAAGGTTTTTATGTATGTATGTTGGTACAACTCAATGTTAGCACAATTTGTAGCTTGACACATATCCAAAAGAATAGTGAAGCTCGTGACAAGTGTTGACCAGCATTTAAGGCGTTATTATCGCAACGATACACTGTCTCAAATCACCAAAATCGTGAACTTTCCATTGTGCACAACATCTTTGAAGAAGCCCCATCCAAAAAAGTCTAAAGGATGTCAAATCTTGGGATCTCTGTGGCCAGGCAGTTTCTGCGCATGCGTGACTCAACAGCACGATTGATCGTCCAAGTGGACTACTGAAATCTTGGATCGATGGTCAATCGACTGAGCTTCACTACGACACAATACAAAGAGCAGTTTTCGCATTAAAAGCAGTTATTTACCGGTATGTATACCTCTAACGTGGTGATTATGATAAAAATGAATCCAGAAACGATGATACGTGAACTTACTAACAAAATTCGAGTCACCGTGTGAGAGGTGGCATTCACTTTCTCGTACACATAAAAAGGTGAGTACGCAATTTGTTATGCAAGTGAAATTCTCAAGAATATTCAAATGAACTTATTAACTTTCTGGCGTTTCTAAACCAAAAAATTTATTGCTGTAGTAACAGAAGTTTCGCCTTCTCTCTCTATCCTGGGCAGGATAAATCCATTTTGACGAACCATACCAGTATCCTTCAAGTCCATCTTCGTCTCTGAGTGATTTAATTTTACTTTGCATTTCTGTCACTTTTGCCTAATGAAGAAGATGAGGATGACTGATTAAGATGAAGAAGAGATACTCAAAAGAACACCCATGCCCAGGCCGAGCTTCAGAGCCGGAACCTTGGGCATCTTAGCGCACTATGCTAACCACTCCTCCACGGAGGTTGGCCCATCTTCGTCTTGGAGTTCCTCGTCAGGTTTCCCAACAAGTATCCTAAAATCATACTAATTCTCTGCAATGTGTGCTACATGACCTGCTCAACAAGGTCTTCTTGAATCATTTATTCTAATAAGATATTGTAACCTTCATCACTCGCCTGTTGTTTGATCTCATTCAAGTCAAAATAGCTCTAAGAAAAGCTTCAATTTATGCTCCATTCCATTACTCCTTCACACGGAACGGAAGCCCTTTAATGTACTTCGGTTTGTAATTTTATGCATCAAAAACGTCACTAGAGGGTTGTGTACTTTCATGTGTTGTGGCAATTGTTTTTTTTCTGTGTAACCTCGGGTCTATTGAGGTTAGTCCTATCTGACCCTGTGTGAAACATAATAATTTGTTATGTCGTGCGTATCATAGTCAGGAGGAACATTTTTAGAACCCTCTGTAGCTATATTCCTAATTAGAATAAAATTGGAAAAGGAAAAAAGAAACTTACCTTTCGACAGCTCGTCCTTGCTTTCTTTAATCTGCAACTATGCATCCTTGTCAAAACTATCCTGTAATTTTTCATTGCCATCCAATTCCAAAATCCCTTTCCTGGAGTCCAGTAGACGCTGGAAGAAATCATCTCTCCTCTCATTGTGTTGGTCGCGATACACCCTTGTCGATGTGAGAACTTCATCCAGAAACTCCTCAGTCTTTTTATTCAGAAACTTGACTGGCAAACCCCAAACGCATTTCACTCTTAGGTACGCCAGAAGGAATATTAGCAGCCTGTTAATTTTGCTAGAATCTAAGAAGTTGATGGCAATCTTAAGAAATTCTGCTTCAGGGTTCTTCAACGAGTCACACTGAACCCCGAAAGCATAAGTGGCTATGACATCAAGGGTGTATCGGGTGAAGAAAGACTTCATCTCATGCTCGCTCTTGTGGGAAATGTTCTGGAGATAATTCACCATTTGTTCACCGTACACGGTCACTAAGCCGCTCATCATCTTCATCTTCTTCGATGTGAAGGTTGGCGTCAATAAAGTTCTCACACTTTTCCACATTTCACCCTTCAGCCTCAGAAGATTATTGTCAAAATATTTACTAGTGTTGGCCAGACGTACTTCGCGGTCAACGAAATACTCAAAATGCTTCACCATGATGTGTTTGATTAAGTCAGGGTCTCTAACAAACAAAACTGGAGTCAAACCGCTATAAATTCCTATGTATGTTTTTCCAGCATGTTCTTGATACAACCTTTTCGAAAATTCATTCTCAGATACATGAAGCAAAATTCTGGGTTTCAAATTTCCGAAGAAGAATTGCGGTTCCAAATAAGGTACTCCCTTCTTTTTCCAGTATCCGTACGTCCTTGTAAGGTACTTGTAAATTACAAAAACAAGGAATGTCGACACAAGAAGACAGGTAGAAAATGGTACTTCCATGATTTCGACCGTTTCGAGATCACCGTTCTACCTGAAATTAAGTTCAAAGTGTAAATTTTTCTTAAAGTTATTACTTTTGGAAACACTAAACATAAACAGCAAACAAATGTTCAGTGAAACGAGATACTAATGATTGAAAAGGTCTTGATTATACGCCATTATCACATTCAATCAGGTCTCATAATTAGGCAATGCAGTCATGTTTCTTAAAGGTAATCATATTTACTCAAAACTAAATTCGTCTAGTAAAGGTTTACTTTCAAACATTTTGATCAATTTATTCCACTTGTCAATTTTATTTGCTAACAATACGTGTTTACATTTTTCTTGAGCCAACTTTATCAGTGTTCAAATATGGTATTAAATGGCCTGTACAAAACTCAAACACAACATCTAATCACAGAATTATGGCTAACGTAGACATTTGACGGATTAAAATTATTGGAACATGAAAAGCTTCCAAATTCATAGATTAGTTAGTTACTGCCAGTTATTGACCGTGATAGAAACGTAAATCTTAAACAAAATGAAATAAAAATAAATTATCGTTACTACAGTAGCTGCATGTTATATTAGTTAAAAAATTGTAACTTTAAATTAGATTAAAATTTGATGCCCCCTTCCCTTGTCCAATGGAAACACACAGTGGGCGTGAAGATATAGATCATTAATTAGCTTAATAATTGGGTTATTAAATTTATCTGAGTAAAGAATGATCATTACTATAAAGCAAGTTTTAAATGGAAAATAAACAATTAAAAATAAACATAAATGATAATGACATCAATAATGTCGAGGGTGTTCGAAGAAGGACTCATGATCTTTTCAGCGAAGATTCCAGGGTCGAGCCTGGTGTATTTCTTTTTCAATGTCACTCCCTTAACTTCATCTGTTTGCCATTCATCCTCACAGTCCCAACTAGCATAAGGAGGCAGAGAAGTGACAAATATAAGAATACAAAACAAAACTATTGATAATGCCGGCATCCAGGAAATGATGACTATATGCGTTGCCAAGCCTAATTTGAGTCCTAAGTATTTTTCTTTTTTTAATATTCACATTTCATATCATTATCATTAGGAAACGGATTTTAAGGTGCAACGCCTTTTCAAAAATATATCTGTTTTCATAGCGATCGTTTGAGATATGTATTTTAGGACATGAAATCAAGTAAAATGAACACACTTTGTTGCACCTTTTCGTGAGATTAGCACATTTATCCCCTTTTTTTACCCCCTCATTGATGCTTCACCACCCTTTTCCTTCCTTTCCTTCCATGTTTTGTTAAAAAAAATTGGACAGAAAAATAAATGATTTTCACTCTTCTTGAGCAGCTACATAAAATCCTATAGTCTCAATCTTTAGAGCAGAACAAGAGCTATGAAATGGTATTGAAGCCCCAATAGTTCCCAAGATAATGTAGCAAAACCCACGAGAGAAAACACAAACTTCAACAAAACCTATTCGGTAGAACCACAGTTCTCTATGCGGTCCGCGTGCATTATATACAGAAGGTGCAGAAAAATAGAGCATTGAATAAAGGCATTTTATCAACACCTTTTTCGAAACATTTTCAGAACCATTTTTTCCCTTTCGCGACCATAATTTTGCACCTTAAAATCCCTTCCCTAATTATCATCTTTTTGATTCACCTAAAGATCTAGAACAAAGACATAAGATAACACATGCACAAGATATAGCAATGATGATTCAAATTGAAATTTATAAAATCTCTAGACTGTTCTTAGAAAACAATGGCTTGATTAAGTTAAATACTACTGTCAATATTATCAATCAATATTATCGTACCTTGGATGAAGTCAGTTTCTGGCTTAGAATATTCTTCAGTTAACCAAAGAAACAAGTATCAACATCGTCACAGCAAAATAATTCTCAGTAAACTTGGCCTACTCGCCTTGAAATAATCACAAGGAGATTTACCTAATAATTCAGTCTTTATATGCACTAATGATGTACATAAAAAATTCAAGCAACAAAAAAGCACGAGTCACGATCACTGAGCAAACTTATGTAATATTTGCATGACACAGTTCCAGGAAACACACTTCTTATCTACTTATTTTCTTCTGATACCCAATGTTATCGCCAACAAAACAATGGCGCTCACTGTTAAATCAGTGAAAAGTAAAATTAAAAGCTAGAACAATTACAATGCAGATTTTTTCAAAACAGCACATAAGCATCTGACGTGCTGCCTATTCGCATTGCCGCAACCACAGGGGGGAAGAAGGCATTGCCCCCCGTCCCCCAACTTTCAACGGAAATTGCCTCCCTCGATTTCAAATTTTATACAAATAATTTTCTTGCAGTGCCTGCTTTTTTGCTCTCATCAAGTTCAGAACTGTAGCTAAGGGGCAGTGGGAGTCGGCCTAGGGAGCCGAACGATCTAGATGATAAAAGTTGTAAAAGAGAGAATGCCATGGCTGCCTGTGAAATAATTGCATCCTATTAAATCAATATTGTTTTCAGTTTGCAAAATATTGTATCTAAATATGCTCTTGCTCTCTTCGCTCGCAATGTGATTATTTTGTGTAATGCATTGTAAATTACCACAGTAATAGCCTTCTACAATTAATTGATTTTGTTCTAAATGTAGGAACAATTGTTTGGAGGAAAAGGAACGTGCACATTTGAGAGACAATTTACATAATTTTTGCTGTTGGTTTATTATGAGGTGAATGAATTGATTGTCTAAAGTATTTAAATAATATATGTTGTATATATAGGTATGTATTAAAGAAACTTTGAATAAGTAAGTGAGCGTGATTGATTTGGTGTTTTAAGTCCACTTTATGCACAGTAAGGCTATTTGGGAGTGGACCTACAGTTTAAAGTGGAATCCGAACCACTATGTTCCTCCGCCAGGTATCGAAACCGGGACCCCTTGATTAGAAGGCAACGACGCTACCACTGCGCCATTAGGGAGGCCCAAAATTTTGAATAAGTACACAATTCGGGTTAACAGGTTGTATATCTACATGTATTTTCTTATCTTTTACGTCCCTCCATGTTACATGTGTGTAAAACATAATATTTTGTATGTACATGAAAGTTATACATGTGTTCAGAAATAATTGTACTCGGAATGCATTTGTCATGCATTTTCTGCCTTTCAAAAATACAGTTTGTGTGCTTCTTTTCCATTACTAGCTAATGTGAAATTGAACGTGTTGAAAAATATTTGAAATCGTTTGTTCCAACACAAATGCTTTATCACCGACTTCTATCTACTACTATTACTACCGCTGCTGCTACTACTACTACTACTAATAATAATAATAATAATAATAATAATAATGTTATTATTATTATTATATTGATATCGATAGATTGGCATATTGGTGCAAGATTAATGAAATGTAAATTAACTTGGAAAAGTGTAAAGTTTTAAGATGCACGTACTAAGGAAGTTCATTATATAGTCTCCAACTATTATATTTATCAAAATAAAATCCAAGGGTGCAGCAGATATAAAGACTTAGGAATATTAATAGACTCCTCTCTCATATTTGATGAGCACATTTCAGAAATTTCCAAAAGAGCAAAGAAGATGCTTGGTAATATATGAAGACCCAGGGGGAAAAACGATGAATGTCGATTTTTCGCCCATTTTGAGATTGCAGCGCCATCTGATAGCTCAGAAGCTGTACTATAAGAATGAGAATGGCCTTGGTTGGGAACTGGTGAGAAGTGCCTGAAAAACGCATTATTATTTTGGCATATATTGACGTATTTATGAATAGAAAAATCTTGTTTTTCATTTCCTGGCAAATCGTCTCGAATGAACATTCATCGTTTTTCCCCCTGGCCCTTCATATGTTTTCTCATGGAAAGTTTGTAAAAAAGAAGATACCTTAATATTCGTGTATAAAACGATAGTGACACTATTCTTGAATATGCTAACCAATTATGGCTTCTGACAGCTACCGGTCACCTTCAAAAACTTGAATCAGTTCAAAAACTTTTTATCAGGTTATTATGCACAAAGTATAAAAAAAATTACTATGACCAACATTACTCTGAATGGTTAACACAGTTGAATAAGTTTACCTTAGAAGAAAGAAGAAACCACAAAAGGATACATTCTGTACAGAAGATCTTAACTTTCCAAGTTGAATGTTTTTTGAATATATCTTATAAAATTCCAAGATATTCCCACAGGTATATCTCAATTTTTACATGTCTAATTAAGGCCAGAGGTTTAGTAGCTGATCTTGATGAAACCTACAATTTGAATTTATGATGATGTATAAGATTGTAGGATCCACTGTTTTATTTTATAATTATGTATTCAATTTTTTAATTTTGTATAACCAATTTGGACATAGTGATGTACCTGGTTGTTTAATCGTGATCATCACTTAAATAAATATTATTATTATTAGAATAATACACAGTTAATTGCACAATGATGAACAATTATTAGTATCAGAGATATAATAGATCTCGTTTGAAACTGTAACTTGAAGTGTTAATATGCTTCTCTCACTATGTTATTCTACAGCTTATGTATTTTATCCATGTAACTTTGTACTTTTTTACTTGATTTAGTGCTGTATTAGGTTTTATACTGTGTTCAACACTTAAAATATACGATTATTATTATTGACACTCCCCCCCCCCCACAAAAATTAATGGTTCGAATGCGAGGCCTCGATCCATTCTATAAATTTGAAATCTCAATGTGAATCGGTACAAAATGTTCGCACAGAAATGCCAGGGAAAGTATTATCAAATTTAAATAATAATAATATAATAACAATTACAAAGGACGTATTTGGGGGATCCAAGGGGTCGGGATCCTCCCCAAAACACTTACCAAGTACTAAAATTAAATAATCAAAATATATTTTGTGTAGCATTTGTTATATAATCGATGATTATTTATTTCCGCTGAACTTATTGGAAGGCAAGGAATTTGGCTCATGCGGCTTTAAAGGAGAGTTCCAAAGATTTATGCACACTAATATGCATAAAATATTAATCAAGAACTTTACTTTTCGTCAGTTGGATCTAATTCCTTTTTTGCTATTCAATACATATTCAATTTGTAAAAACACTAAGTTGCTGACCAAGGCAGTTTATTAAGATAAAAAACACTTAACAGGTAATGTTTCAACCCTGTATCAGGGTCTTCCTCAGACGAAGAACTAAACTAAAATGATGAAATATACTAAACACAGAAAGATTACATACACATAGCAGGGTCACTAGCCACACAACAACAAATCAAGTTGACAGTCCTCATCTAGGAAGATTTCTCCAAAGGAATTAAACATATCACCTCCTGACAGTTGTTGACTAATGGGTCTACTACACTGACAGGTGATTGACAGGTCAAGATTAGCAAGAGTCTAGAACCACCTGCTTACCACTCACCCACCCCTCCTGCCTTTTTGGATATGGATGAATACCTCCTCCTCCCGTCTTCTTCTTTTCTCTTCTTTCTTCCAGGTTCATACTTCTTTTTTCCTCATTCCTTTTCTTCATTCTTTCAACTTTCTCTAACACACTCTTCCATTCCTTGTTTATCTTGAGTCCTCCATTCCTATTCATGATGTCTTCTCCTTTCTTTTCTATTTCTTTGGCCTCCTTCCATTTTCTCACTAGTTCTCTCTTCTCTTTTCCTATTTGCCTGGCCGAATCCCATTCAACTTCATGTCCTGTTTCTCTAGTGTGTTTGAAAATGGCATTCCTGTCTCTCTTCAATCTCACATCATCCATGTGTTGCTTTAACCTGTCTTTAAGTCTCTTCATCGTTTCCCCTATATATACACTTTCACATCCTCTGCACTTCACCTCGTAGATAACCCCTTCCTCTTCTTCCTCTCTCTTTTCTTCCTTCTTCTTGCTGGCTATACTTAAAATAGTGCATCCTCCCTTCCTGTAAGTTCTTATACCCACTTTCCTCAGCACTTTGCATATCTTCTCTGTGGCATCGCCCATACTTCTTATACCAAACCATCTCACTTTTTATTTTTCTTCCTTCTCTTCCAGTCCTCTCTCTTTCCTTCTTCTGTTGATGTTGTGTCTGTCTTTCTTTTCATAGCCATTCTCTTCCAGTTGTTCCCATAGGCTATTAATCTTTGTTTCTTCTTCCCCTTTCTCTGTGCATATCTTCTATATTCGGTCTTCCATGTTCCTTATAAAATTACGTTTAGTTCCATCACCCACATCACTTCTTTTGTGGCAGAACACTACTGCCGAACACTTCTTTTGATACCATGTAGCCACAATACCCATTCCTCTCTTCTTTTTCATCTCAATATCCAATAAATTTAACGTTCCTTCCTGTTCCGTTTCGAGCTCAAGGAATATCCCTGCTCTCTTATCTTCTACATCTTTAACAAACTTACTCAGCTGCCTTTTCGTTCCCTTCCATATCCCAAAACAATCATCCACATATCTACAAAACAGACTTAAATTATCTCCTCCTTTCACTATCACTTCCTTCTCCCATTCATTCATAACTAATTCCGCCAGCACAGGGCTCAAGCAAGAGCCTATATTCAGACCTTCACTAATCTTGATGATTTTACTCCCCACTCTGCTGTAGCCATTGTCCCAAATGGTTTCCAGTGCTTGTACCACTCTCTCACAATCCCATTCTCCTATAATGCTTTTCCCCACTTTCTTCCTCACTATATCCACGTGTCCCCTTTTGATGCTCGGGAACATGCTTCTCACGTCTAAAGTAAGAATCACGAACCTTCCGACCTTCTGTAAACAACCGTCTCACTTCAAGTAACGTATCACGCCACGTCAGCTGTTCGTGTATGGTGCGGCCATCATATGCTGCTCACTCGCAACCTTTAATTTTACGTAACATGGAAAAACATATTCTTATTTTAACTGATAATCTACACATTGAAGTATAATAAATTTTCTACAAGTGATTAAAAAAGCGTTCTTTTTCAAGAATGAATATATTTTTCTACGCCAAAAGTTCCATTTATCTGACACTGGGTTAACAGATCCCCCTTCCCCCCTTCTCTCTCAGTATGGAAGGGCCAAAGTTATACAAGAGTGTGAGAGATTAATTTCAGTAAATTCAAGCCTTTTGGTTTTATTGCTTCCTCTCCCACCAAATTATTGCCCAACATTGTTGACATGTAGAGTATTGTTTTCTCCTTTGTGCAACAAATATGCCGCCAGTTTTAGCAGAAGCTAAACAAAGATAAGCCGGGGAATAAAAAGAGATTGCTTATCTTTCTCTCGGTTTCTCGTGCACTATATAGAAAACAAGAAGACGATAATAAGCACATTATTTACGCACGTCTCATGCAAGTAATGTATTTTCTTACCTTGATTCAGCAGTTCATTTTTGAACTTGAGGCATTTTCAGCACCAGACATCATCCTGTTAGAGTACGGTCTGTCCAATTTGCTTCCCAAAAAGGAACTCAACGTGGCACAAGAGGCAATTTAACGTCGACTGCTAAAATTGGGGAGATCGTCATCAATCATCACTATCAACATCTTCCCCACAGATGACAGGACGGCTCTTTGATTGAAAGAATATGAAAGCACCTCGCGTTGTATTGCGCTTATCTCAAAATTGGTGTACTTGTTTATACGAGCAACAACGTATTTTTTTTCGCGGGACTCACAACTTGACCGGTCGTTTTCCTTTCTTTCACCACACCGAAAACACAAAGATGCAGACACACAATTACACTTGGACACCAACTGCACTGCTTGCTCAGGATAGCACTGACACAACGTCACATAAACGTTAAGAACAACCTGCTTCTTGCCACTTTTCAAATGGCTATATTTCCGAAAGACTACTCTGAAAACACGGGAGACCTTCCTGCATGCATGGAAGTCGCCATGTTCGAAACTGGCGATATTTTCTTGCTGTTCACGTGATCGATAGTAATTTATACAATAATCACGTATTATTATTATAAACAGAAACCTTTAATGAAAATATATTTTAAAATGTATAATCCAATGTAATTTACATGTTTTCTTCCATTAGCGTACTTTCATAGAACGGACTACATGATGCGGAAGAAATCTGTTATTAGGCTGTTGCCAACCTCAATACTTCTCACTAAGTCAAGTACAGAAACGGAAGTGGTATGTCGAATGTCGGCATATGATAGTGTGATTTCAATTGTCAGTGACGATCCTCCGGGGATGGGATGCAGGAGTCGATCTATAATCCAGAGGTGTTCACCATCCGGATGGTGACATCCTCACACTCCGGAGGACATGCCATAGGGTGAGGGAGGTTGATTTAAAATCAACACCTCTCAACAAGAGAGAACAAAAATGTGACAATATTTAAAAATTCACCCCCAGATATGCATTTTATTTTATATGTAGCGTACAATAAAATGTCACTGCCTCAAAATATTTCTGTATTCTACTGTCTTCTTTCCCCACTTTCATGCTTCTCTAAGTTTCCGTTTTAGTTTCCCTTGGTGTCTTTTCTGCATAATCCAGCATTTTTGAACGGGATGACAAGGACATAGAGTGTGTTTTTGGACGAAGTAACTTTAGAGATGTTGAAGTACACTCTGGAGGATTCTGGAATGTGTGACATTGAGGTGTAGATCGACCACGTTGTGACACGCACATTTGTCAATAGTTACAAGACGATGAGGGATAGGTGATATTTGAATTTCAAATGAGTTAGCCGCCCCCGTGACGGAGTGGTTAGCATATCGCGCTACGACGCCAGGGGTCTCGGGTTCGAATTGTGGCCTGGGCATGGATGTTTGTGAATATCCATTCATCAATTTTATCATATCATCATCATCATTCATCCCCATCTTCGCAAATTAGCCATAAGTGACACAAGAGGGGAAGTAAAATAAGCAAATCAATCAAACCAAATGAGTTATTTCCATTCTTTTATCTAATTAATAATTATTAATTTAGTCAATCAAATCATATAGATTAGCTTACTTTCATTATATATAATAATAAATCATAACACTTTCAAACATCAAATAAATTTAATGAAGAAACCCCGGTTTCAAAACGTAATTTATCTCAATGTGTCACATTCTTCTAGCAAGGTTTTTTTAGTAAAATATGAGAGAAAATTAATTCTTTGGTACGGAACCATCTTACTCCTGGGGGATAAGATGTAAATTTTGTATTTGATTTTTTTTTTTAATTTAGCGTTGCTTTTCTTCCACTTTTGGCTAATCCCGACGATGAGAATGAGTGATCGTCAGTTGAAATTGATGAATAGACACTCACAAATAACACCCATGCCGGGATTTGAGCCAGGAAACTTCAGTGATGAGTCTGAAAGTCGGCCACCTGACAAGATGTACATTTTGCATTATTTTTTTTACACACATTCAATAACTTTCAACAGGTCATCAGTGATACACTGCTTATTCCGCATCTGATGACAAATGGAATGTTTTTACACCTTGTAGACTATGTGGATTATTTTTTTTTCATAAGTTTGCAACACTGTTAGGGTACACGTGCTTTTGTTTACAGAAGGTCTTAAGTTCTATGATTCTCACTTTAGGCTAAACATTGTGATTTTATCCCCATAAACATTGTGATTTTATCCCCAGACTCCTTCAGACCTTTTATAAGGTCCACCACCTGCTCACTGTTTTTCACGGCTCTGCTTTCTTGTTCTCTCACTAACACTTCAATTACCTTTTTTAACTTCTTCTCCAATGGTTCCAAAATATTGTCCCTGCAATTCATCACTGGTCTCAACTTTATCTCTTCTTTATGTATTTTGGGAAAGCCTTTTAAACTGGGCAGTCTTCCTGCCTCCTTCGTGAGCTTTTTAAACCCCCTCCTTCCACAATCTTTTATGATATTTTCTCTAATATTGTGTTCCTCTTCCATTCCACAAATCTCCTCATACGTGTCCCCTTTCAGGTCTTCAAACTTCTTCTCGTACCATTCTTTTTCCATCACGACTGTGGCCCCTCCCTTATCTGCCTGTTCCACCACCACATCATTCCTTGTCTGATTCTTTTCATACCCTCCCTTTCCTTCTGGCTCAAATTATCTAATCTTCTCTGTTTATCCATTTTTTTCTTCAAAATGGCTGCTGTTCTTCTTCTAATCTTATCCCTTTCTGCCTCTTCTTCAATCTGTAGCACCGCTTCCTCAATATCATATACAATCTCTTCATAGTCCACATTTCTCTCCATCACTTTGAAACCTCGGCCTAATTTCAAAAGAGCTTCCTCTTCTTCTGATATTTGAACGTCTCTGAACATCTTCCTCTTCTCTTCTTTCGTCTCTCCATCCCAGTCTTTCCCCTTTCCTCTTCATCTTCAGTTTCACCTTCTCTCTAAAGTTGTGTTGCCAGCTTCTCATTTCATGGAATGTGAATTCTCTAGTAAAAATGGTGAGTCCATCTTCTATGGTTTATTCCATTTTTTCCAGTTCCTCCTTTATTGTCCTGATTTCATTCTTCCTCTTTCTTATTTCGATCCATATCATTTCTTTTTCAAGTTTCTGTGCTAACCTCTTCCATCTTCATGGAAAAAGAATGGTACGAGAAGAAGTTTGAAGACCTGAAAGGGGACACGTATGAGGAGATTTGTGGAATGGAAGAGGAACACAATATTAGAGAAAACATCATAAAAGATTGTGGAAGGAGGGGGTTTAAAAAGCTCACGAAGGAGGCAGGAAGACTGTCCAGTTTAAAAGGCTTTCCCAAAATACATAAAGAGATAAAGTTGAGACCAGTGATGAATTGCAGGGACAATATTTTGGAACCATTGGAGAAGAAGTTAAAAAAGGTAATTGAAGTGTTAGTGAGAGAACAAGAAAGCAGAGCCGTGAAAAACAGTGAGCAGGTGGTAGACCTTATAAAAGGTCTGAAGGAGTCTGGGGATAAAATCACAATGTTTAGCCTAGACGTGAGAAGCATGTTCCCGAGCATCAAAAGGTGACACGTAGTGGACTCTGCTGTAGCCACTTATGCCTTAAGCCAAGCAAGTTGTTGGCACGGACGGGTTCTAATACGATTTTTTGGTAAGGTTTGGATGCCTACAGATGAAAAATAGGTGATAGCATGTCATTACTCTTTGCCTTCTGTGTGTTAATACTCCATTTCCCAGATAACTTGATGTAAATAGAAAGTTGTGATAATTTTTAATATTTTGACTTTTACTATTAGAAATGACAATTACAGTAATTCTGATCTAAATAAATAATGATGATGATAATAATTAAGATTATTTACACTAATTAAAATATGTGAATATTTTAATAATTTAATTGACAAGTTGGATGGGATTTAACACCATTACTGGATTAAATTGGCTATTTGCCCATCATTAATGCCGATATATCTGAATTGACAACTGAAATGGCCAACTGTGAGAATAACAGTAGCAGTCCAAGAACAGTGTAAGAGTTCAATGAGGAACGTCGGCAAGTTGTACAATGCCTCTAAAGTGCGATTTCCCTGAATCAATGGCATGGAGAGCCATAGGAAGGATGGAAGCTGGACAGACAGAGAGAGCTGTCAGTAGCCTTTGGAGTGTCTCAAAGTGCCATTTCTCGGCTGTAGATTCGGTTACAAACAACTGGAAATGCACGATGAATGTAAGGTCAAGTTCATATGCGAGCAACAACAGGAAGAGACAACGGGTACCTCTTGTAAATAACCGATTAGAACAGACTACAGAATGCAACGAAACTACAACATGCCATTCTCACAGCAATAAGGTGCAGGTGTCATCTCAAACTGTCTGCAATCGCCTTATTAAAGATGGGCTCTATGCATATAGACCGTACAGCTTTCAGTCCGTAGAAACTTGGCTGAGGAACATCGCAATTGGGGCTACAATGAATGGTATTGAGTGCTGTAATCCGATGAGTTGCGGTTCAGCCTCCACCCTTACAATAGACGTACTTTATCTGGAGGGAATGTGAAACACGATATAACCCTGCTTTTGTGAAAGGAACATTCTAAAAATGGAGATGGTGGACTGATGGTGTGGACTGGAATCAAAATTGTGGGATGTACAGACATCCACGTCATCGAAAATTGTAGTTTGACAGCCCTTCTATATGAGGACGGGAACCTCAGACCTCTTGCCATGCCGTGCGCAGATGCAATAGGTGATCGTTTCCTATTCATTGGTGATAATGCTCGTCCTCACAGCGTTCTGTCAGTGCACAACCTGCCCGAGGACGAGGGAATAGAGAGTATGGAGTGGCCAGCATGATTACTGGACTTAAATCCCATAGAGAATGTCTGGGATGCACGTGGCAGATGCATTCTAGGCAGGATGCCACCTCCCTGAACTCTTCCAGAGATGAAATTGCCAAAGTGAAGAGTTTCGAGGAATCCTCCAAGCTTTCATCGAGCCCATGCCACACAGATGTGCAGCGGTGTTAGCCCTTCGATATCACACACCATACTAGGGGTGAGTTACTGCTGTGACCCTGTCCATTTCTGAGCCGTTGTATTGATACATACATTGCTTTATAGTGGCGCACATCATGTGAGCATTGGTTCAAGCGACTATAGGATCTTTCTGTTACCTGCACTAATCCATACTCTACTATATCTTCTCTCTGAATATTCTTTCAGCAGCACAAACATCGGCTGTACAGGGTTTTCGTTCTTTCTGTTCCTCTTTTGAGCCAAGAAGGCAGTGGATAGTAATGGCAGGTCAATTATCAGACAAGGCACTATGTGGTCGAATTATTGTGACAGCACAGAATCGGAATCTTCAAATGGGCTCTCTCTTAGAACCATTATCATGGTCATTAGAGACATACTTGCAGAAAAATGTTATCCCCCCCTGAGGAAATATCTGGAAATTTAGCCACGACGATTGATGGTATGGCTCATATTCAGAGAGTAAATGAAGAGGAGTCAAACTTTGGTGAGGTCTATCTGCCTTGTGCCTTGCTTTGTGGAAGGAAATAGGAGTCCAAGAATCGATGTCTGATACGTACAATGAGCCGTCTGTAAAGTACACCGAAAGAACAAACACGTGGGAAGAACTCGAGCACGGTGGAGGCACCTAGTGGTTCGGACTCCACTTTAAACTATAGGTCCAGTCCCAATTAGCCTTACTGTGCATAAAGTGGACTTGAAACACCAAATTAATCAACCAACCAATCCATTAGAAACTACAAACTGCGTCTTCTGGCTAAATAACATCAGGTGCACTGAAAAGTACAGACTACCCACATGTGAAACTCAATGAGTGATTACACTTATTCAGAAGATGATGATGATGAATGTAAATAAGAAAATTTTGTTTATGTTAAATTATAACATACATGCGTATTTAATATTTAGCCACTATTATTATTGAAAATTGTAAATAAAACTTATGACTTTCATCTATGTCAGTATATAAGCAACATAATAAAGTTTTATTATTATTGTACGGATTATTAATATTATTACACTTAATAATTATAATTATTATAAAGTAATATTGAATTTAATAAGTCTGTTGAAATTACATTTATTTATTCAAATATTGCCATGAATTTATATGCCATTTATAAAAAATATGAAAAACCATTATTTTTCGGTTATTGTTACTAATTAAATAATATTAGATAAAAAGCAAAGAGTTATGACATGCTATCACACATTTTCCAGCTCCAGACATCCAGACCTTGCAAGAAAATCATATGAGAACTCCAATTTATGGCAATTTAAAAACTAAGCACTTTATTTCACCTCATTTTGCATCATTGTTTAAAAATGGTCTTGAGATATTGAATTTGGTACGAAACTTCCATAGATTGCAGCACTGAAACTCTGTTAATTTGTAACTTTCACATGTTTTGAAACTTCTTATACTACTGCGTTTGCTGCTGCTGCTGCTACTAATGTTCGAAGTAACTATTATGTAGGTTGTAACAAGTACTATATTATTCATATAATAAACTTATTGGATGCTAAAATAAACTAAACTAAAACAGCAACTACTACTACTAGTAGTAGTAATAATAATAAAAATAATAATAACGTATTTTAAAATACCGATAATGCAATAATTATAAAAATGAACCCCTCTTTGACAAACTTCTGCATATGCCACTGGTCTATATCAGAATATTTTTGAGGGGAGGGGGTCCCCATGACATCTTTGGTTCAACCCCCTAGGAAAATTTCTGGCGACGCCCATTGTGTTTGTGATTGTCCTTTAATCGATCTCATTGTGCAGTCACAGACACTTCCTAGTGCAGTCAAAATAGGAAAAATAAAGGAACTAACTCATATCAATCTGAAATTTGGTATATAACTTCTTTATAAGATTAGTAATAACATATCAAAAGTCCTCGGCGATCACCCGTACGCTAAGTCCGCCATATTGAAAAATGGCGGAAAATGAAAGTTTTCATGAAATAAAGGAACTATAATTCATAACAAGATGAAATTTAGTACATAACTTCTTAGTAGTAACACTAATAACAACATATCAAAAGTCCTCGGCTATCACCCGTATGCTAAGTTCGTCATATTAAAAAAATGGCGGACAAATTCAAGTTTCCACGAAATAAAGGAAATAATTGACATTAACTTGGTGTTCTATATACATCTTTCTTATAACACTAGTAACATCAATTACAACATACGTATTAACTGTTCTGCAGATCATTGACAAGGTAGGTAACGTCGCCATATTGGAAGAATGGCGGATAATTTCCATGTTTCTTATTAGAATGGAATTGACTTATAACAGAATGGAATTTGACAAATGGGTTTGGTATGTGGGGTATGACAACATTCTATAATATTTGCTGTCACATCAGGTGGGCTATTGTTTCCACGAGTTTCGTTCTGTTCATAAACTAAATCAGATTTTCACAACCGTAATGTACATCTGAGGTAACACACCACATCTGTGATCGGAAATCTGTTCCAAAAACTGTGGTGGAGAATGCAGTTCCATGCAAGCAGGCTTAAGATGCCCAGGTTATGTGTCCCTTGCCAAGGTGTTTCCTGCACGAGATCCATTCTTGTTTTCATGACAAATGAAAGCGGCGAACTCTGATTCAGGTATGTCCATTAATGTTACTAGTGTTATAAGAAATATTATATCAAACACCAAGCTAATGTCATTTAGTTCCTTTATTTCGTGGAAACTTATATTTTTCCTCCATTTTTCAACATGGCGGACTTGGCGACATGGTGATCGCCGGGGACTTTAGATATGTTATTTATTATTAATGGTATAAAGAAGTTATATGCCAAATTTCAGCTTGTTATGGATTAGCTTCTATTTTGAAAAAAAATCGTCTAACGATTCCATTGACTTTTGATGGTATAGTTACAACTCAGAAGTCTCCGTGATTGTACCACCATTCATTCATTCATTGTAAAGATTAGCCAAAAGGGGAAGAAATGTGACGTAAAATAACCTAATTCAATCAATTAATCAATTTTAAAAATCCCATTATGAAGCCGTCAATAAAAACTTAAAGTATAACTTAAAACACTAATCATGCACTCATTTAAATATTTCAATAGAATAATCTGAAACAAAAACTACGTAAAAACTCTTATTGCATGTTATTTAATAATAATAATAATAATAATCCACGGTGCAACAGGATGTGAGAACCACGGCCTACTTACAGACTGCTTCAGCAAATGTGGGCAGTCATCCAACCAGTAACGAGGTGATGTGTGGTCAGCACGACAAACCCACATTCCTTGTAGTAGGTTTTATCCATAGCAGAGTTAACGCTATTCAATTTCCTTACGATTGTGGGTAGCCACCGGTCCCATATATAGGTCGAAATCTCAGGAGAAAAGTTTTTATGTCCCCCCACCCCTGGAGACTCGAACAAGCGTACCTCCCATAGCCCGAGCCGAAAGCTGACAACTTAAACCTCATGGTCACGGTGAGTGGCAAGATATTATAATTAGCCTGTATTATTTACAGATGCTTATTAGCTTTAAAACTACCACTGTGACAAATCCCTTTATCAGATAATAAATAACAAATTAAATTGTCACTTAAATCACTAATGAGGAACTATTTTAAAATTTTCAATTAAAGAACTGAAAATTAATTACATGTTAAATACTAAACTAACTGATATGTATCTGAGTGTGTTAGCGAACAATTATGACATAATTGACATAACTGAAACTTGGCTTACGGCTAATGTAACGGACTCTGAGTTTAGCGATAATAGGTATGTAATTTTTCGTCAGGATAGAATGGATAAAAGGGGTGGAGGTGCTTTAATAGCTGTAAAAAGTAATTATTATATAAGAAACATAGATGTTAATATTGAAAATGTTGAGATTGTATGCATTAAGATTGGGTTTGAAATTTACTCTTTAATTTTCATTTATGTATACTTCCCGCCAAAGTCAAATGTTATAGCTTATCAAACATTTTATGCATTTGTAGAAGATATGTTTAATATATGTAGCTGTAAAATTATAATAATTGGAAACTTTAATATTCAGTCTATTATTGAGTCGACTCATGATTTGACACAGGAGAATCAAATTGAAATGGAATTGCATAATTTTGTGTCTCTGAGTGGTCTTGTTAGCATGTAATATTAAAAATATCAATAATAGAATGCATGATCTAGTATAAACGAAAGTAGATAATTTGCCGGAAGTTCGAATGTGTACGGATCCTCTTGTGAAGATTGGTAGACATCATCCACCATTAGAAGTACATCTCAACACTGGTAATGCAAAAAGTAATATTAAAAACAGAGCTACCAACATTCTTAATTTTCAGAAGGCGGACTTTTACGAGGGTCACTATTTATATTTTGAGCCTTGGCAACACTGATTGAAGTTAGGCGCGATTTGACGTTTGCACGGAATCATCTGGCATTATTGACCATAACGTACTTCAAATGTTTTATCAATAGCTTCATTTGTGTTGTTTATGTTGCCTTGGAGATTGCGCGACAACAATAAAATGGAATTAACTCGTGAACATTTTCGTGCGATGATTTTTTACGATTTTCGATGTGGATTATCAAGACAAGAGTGCATCGATCAACTTACTTCCACATTTGGCGATGAAGCCCCATCCTTTGCCACTGTGAAACGCTGGTATAACGAATTTAATCGTGGCCACCATTCGCTCACTGACGAGATTCGCGAAGGTCGTCCAATTTCGGTTGTTGTTCAAGGAAACATTGATGCTGTGCAAAACCTAATACTGCAAGATCGTCATGTGCCATACTGTGAGATTGAGGCAACCATAGGCATTAGTTCCACCAGCATATATAAATATTACATGATCATTTAGCTGTGAGAAAGGTATGTTCTCGTTGGATCCCACACAATTTGACAAAAACTCAAAAAGACGCTCGCGTCAATTGGTGCAAACAAATGCTCAATAAATACAATCGTGGTGCTTCAAAAGATGTATATAAGATTGTAACAGGTGACGAATCATGGATATATGCATATGAGCCAGAACATAAACAGCAGTAGACTGTATGGGTGTTTCAAGATGAACCCAATCCAACAAAAGTTGTTCGCACTCGAAGCACATCAAAACAAATGGTCGCCTGTTTTTTCGGGAAAACTGGTCATGTGGCAACTGTGCCTTTAGAGGAACGTAGAACGGTCAACTCTGAATGGTACACAACAATTTGTTTGCCAGAGGTTTTCGGTCAAATACGGAAAACAAACAAACGCCGTCGGATCATTCTTCATCAAGACAATGCCAGCTGTCACACATCTCGTCTAACAACCGACTTTATGAACAGTCAAAAAATCGAATTGATGGGTCATCCACCGTACAGTCCTGATTTGGCACCCAATGACTTCTTCTTGTTCCCGAATGTCAAGAATAAATTGCCTGGACAACGATTTTCGTCGGCGGAAGACACCATTGATGCGTTCAAAAACCATATTTTGGAGGTGTCTCAAGAAGATTGGAAAAACTGCTTTGACAAATGGTTCGAACGAATGCAAAAGTGTATTGACCATAAAGGAGAATACTTCGAAAAACAATAAAGCAGTTTTCAATGCCAAATTCCTGTTTTTTCATTGTTAGGCTCAAAATATAAATAGTGACCCTCGTATAATATGTATAAAGACATTAAGAAAGTGAACTGGGATGCATTAGGTAAATTTGATGATCCAGGTAAAGCTGTATCGTATTTTTACAAAATATTAAATGAAGTCATCGCGAGACGAGTACCTAAAAAGAAACATAAGAAACGGTCTTATCCATGCTGGTTCACTCAAAAAATTATAAATGTGTTAAAGTCAAAAGGAAAATTATAGAAAGCGAACAAAACATTCAGCTAAAAATCTATTAAGATTTAAGGAGCTTCGTAAAGAATCAAAGAAGGTGATTAATGCTGCATATAGAGCATACATTAGTAACTCCAAAGAAATTAAAACTAATCCGAAGTGCTTTTGGGACTTTATTAACAATAAGAAGAAAGGGAATACTCGAGTGAATACAATGACATATAAAGGTACGGTTCTTGATTCTTATCAGTCTATTGCAGACTCGTTTGCTGAATATTTTACTAAGTGTCTATGAAAAAGAGGATATAGAGCTGTTGGATATTGGTAATTTAACCATGGATGTGAGTCACTGTCTAGTTGTAATGGAGATCAATGAGGATGAATGTAAACAGTCCATTCGGAAATTAAAATCAAGTAAATCTTGTGGGCCAGATGGAATAGCCTCGTATGTATTTAAAGGTTGTGGTGAGTGGTTATGTTATCCTTTTTGTAAAATTTATAATCTGATTTTAAAATCTGGTAAGTTTCCTACTCTATTGAAGATAAGTAAAGTTTGTCCCATATTAAAATCTTGTAACTCTAGTGACATCACAAATTATAAACCGATTTCATTAATATCTTTACCTGCTAAAATATTCGAACAAATACTCTACAATAAAATATTTTTGCATGTTAAACCCTATTTATCTTCTTGTCAACATGGATTTATACCAAGAAGATCTACTGTAACTAATCTCGTTACCTTTACTCAATACATCGCTGAGGCAGTTAATCAAAATCAAGCAGTAGACGTAATTTGCACTGACTTTGCAAAAGCGTTCGATAAGCTAAATCACCGCATCCTTTTACAAAAATTGGTACAGTTCGGTTTCTCGGATGATTTAGTTGCTCTATTTCAGTTTTACATATCGACTAGAGAGCAAGCAGTATGTTCTTTATAATGCTTGTTCCTCAAGTACGTATATTAGTCATTCGGGTGTTCCTCAGGGATCCAATCTTAGTCCCTTATTGTTCTTATTATATATTAATGACTTACCTTCTGTTGTTAATTATACGCAGATGATTTAAAACTCTACAAGAATATTGTAAAATTTAAGGATCTTACAGAATTACAGTCCGATTTGAGTGAATGCCATCAATGGTGTATAAGAAATAAGCTCTATTTTAATGTTGATAAATGCTTTTCCATGACTTATACTATTGGTAATGTGGGTTTTCAGAGAGTCAATATAATTAAAGATTTAGGAATAATTCTTTATTCTAAACTCACTTACAAGAACCATGTTGATAAAATAGTAGTTAATGGTTTCAAAACTCTGGAATTTATATTTAGAAACACAAAGGAAATGCAGTGTAGTAAAGCCTTAACAGTTGTGTATAATGCTCTAGTAAGGAGTAAATTGGAATATGCTAATGTAATCTGGAGTCCTTACTTCCAATTATATATTGATAAACTCAAATGAATCCAGAATAAATTTTTAAGATATCTGTTCTTTAAAAAATATAAAAATCGTCTTATGTGTCAAGAATACCTTATAATATGCTACTAACTGAGTTTGAATTTTCCTCTTTGAAAACTAGATCTGATATTGCAAAGCATATTTTATTATATAAGTTAATGGTCTAACCGAAACAGAAGAAGTTTTGCAAAGATTAAACTTCTTTACTAAACGTCAATCATTAAGATTGCATCAACCATTTATGTACACTTTTTCCAAAAATTTGGTCCATCAGAATTCTGTGGTCATCAGTATGTGTAGACTACATAATAGTATTGTTAAGGATAAAATTGATGTAGATTTTCCATTCCCTTACGCAAAGTACATATCAGTAATAAAGGGCTAATATTCAAGACAAAGTTAAGATGTAACGATAAATGGTATTTAGTTTTCTTATTTTTATGTTGTGTATTGTATGTATTGAATTGCACTTAACATTATGGATTTGTATATTATCTTTTATCTATTATCTCTTATGTTTATATGTTCGATTATCTGAAAAATATCAAAATGCTAGTTGGGTGTTTATCTCTTTTGTTTGGTGCACATTTTAGTATGGAGTTTCGTTATACTGTTTGAAGTCTGAAGCCTTAGCTTCATGTATATTGGTACTATAGCATTATTCTAGTTTTATAATTTTTCTTTTGTTGTATTATGTTTGTCGGTGGGTATATTGTATTGTATTTTTTATCTTTTTATTTTTTCTTTGTGTTGCATAATGTGAGTATTGGGTTTGTGATATTTCATTGTAATTGGAGCATTGCTCTGTTATGGGATTGCTTATAAATAAATAAATAAATAAAATCAGCGTATATATTAAGGATTATTCCCAAGGGATTCTTATTTCACTATTTTATTTACTACACTCGTTTCTAACCTGTCCACGTTAGAATGCAAAAACACAAGTATGAGACCCAACCCCCATTTTAATAACTTAGAAGGGACATACAAAATTCCGCAGGAATATGGCAGGGTGCATCTTAAAACTTCAGTAAATTTTTGTCATGCTACTCTCTCTGTGCCCCTCCTGAAATTCGATTGAAGTAAAAATGAAAGGCACAAATACTTTGGTTGTTGAAAAAGATGCCTGTATGCCTTCAGAAAGAGAGAATAAGAAATGAATAAATCAACGCATGTATATTCTTCATACGTGTGTTCAAAGCTTGGTAGCAAAGTTTCTTACTGTTCAAGGAAGTTTTTTTTTTCAACTGTTTGCTGGGGTGGACGAAATAGCTTATTCTCACAAACTGGAAGCTTGCTTCCAACCCCCACCCCCCCAACATTGGAAAACACAATTTTTTCAGTGAAAATATCGACTCAACTATCTTTCCAAGATGCTAGAATGGCTACTACAAGCTTGGTGACAACACTCAAAACCACCGAGCAACTTTCAGCAAGAGGGGAAAGGAGATTTTGTTTACTTTACACCACTATCACTTAGTTTCAGTTCAAGACTTCCCGGGTGTCCTGAACTTTTCGGCATTTTTATTTCTAACAGTCTAATAGCAAGCAGAAGAACTCGCTTTACAATATGAAAATCCCTCTCACTGTGTCGGGTTTTGCGAACATCACAACTGTGTTTGTGTCTGTACTGTGAGTCAAAAACGTAAAATATGTCAGGGGATGCGACCTCTTCTTACGTGATCCGAACTTCGAATAGAAACTTGCAAATATGCTTGCCGAGATTTCAAGTGACGTGTCAGATATTGAATTTTTCCGATACAGAGGACGAAGAATATATTCAAAGCAATCATGATACCGATTTATGTGTGTCAGTTGACAGCAATGAAGACAAACAAAGGAGTGGGCGTGATACCGTAAGTGACAAATATTTTTATGGTAAAAAATAGATTCAAGAGATCTTCAGTGGAGCCTACAAGGAATACCAGATTCCTGGAATATAATAAAATGAAAATTCTTGTGTTTCATCCTGAACTACAAAGAAGAAACAAAGTAGATCCAGTTGATACACGGGGCTACATTATCACGGATACTATGCTGGAGAACGTTCTAAAATGGACAAACAAAAAAAATTGAAAACGTGAGAAAGAAATATGTCAATCCTGACAGAGTTGAGCTCAAATCTTGTACCCTTACAGAACTGAAAAGCTCCCTCAGCCTCCTCATTTACAGTGTAATTTTAAATGAAACAACAAAGACCTTCGAACAGGTCGAGACATATTTCGAGCAACCGTGTCATCAGCTAGGTTTGCAGTACTTCTGAATTGTAAGAGATTTGTCAACCCTGAAAGCAGAGCAGAACGAAAGGTCCATGATCCTGCAGCAGCAATTTCATGACTTATGAGTGAATTCATTACCAATTCTCAAGCTTGCTATTTGCTTGGTGGTAATGTAACCGTCATGCTTGAATATATTATATTTACAACATACTACTTTTGTTGTTGTAAAGGAACAGATGGTCTAGAGTTATGTGAAGATGAGAAAAAGCTCCCTAGTAGTGTAATTGATACTAATATAAACTCGATAAAGTATGAGCCCCCCTCAGGCAGATTTGGCTACACTTAAACCTAGCTCAAGATGTGCATATGAGCTTATTGCTCAAGTGTAGTACTCTGTCTAATCCAAGATTTTTGTAAAAATGCCCTCGGGAATTTCCTGTGAAAGTATGAGCCCCCCTCAGGCAGATTTGGCTACACTTATAAAAGGCACTTCAGTGAGATTGTTGTCCATAAGCTTGTTAAAAATATGGCCCTCTTGATATTGTTTTGGATACACTTAAAACTAAGCCAAGATGCTCATAAGAGCCACCCACACCCACCTACACCCACACATATTTACTTCCGGTCCACTTCCGGTTTAAGTTCAATTGGGCACCAGGCTCAACTCATATATCTAATACTAAGACAATGTAATATGCAGAGGTCTTCTAGAATTGCTCTGTGACTCTCTCATTTCTTACATCATAAACATATGATTTTTCACCTATGAGAATAACACTACATATGGTGTCATCAGGGAGTGTATCATGGATTTCACAGATAATTTTAATGTTTGTCCTGTCATTAACCACAACTTGTTTCCTTTTTGAAGTGTTGATGACAAACATGGGTCTCTGTGCTTTGAATTCATCTGGTGTGTAATACATGTCAGTATTGCCAGTAGTGACCCTTTTGTATGCTGTAAATGCTTCATATAATTTAAGGAAATCATCCTTGGAAATGTCTAAATTATAATTTTCTCTAGGGAATACCTCATTTCTGCCATTTTTAAGATATATGTTCTTGATGTTGCAGTTATCAAATCTACTTGAATTTTTTTCCTGATTATTGTGTCTTCCAGTCTGAAACAGTACCACCACAAAATCCGGCATGTCATATTGTATACTGGAGAATGAGTTTGTAGCATCAAACTCATAATAAGTACCAGCGGCAGGCTTCTGTACACATTGATATGTATAAAATTGTAAAGGAATCTGTGGATTTTTTATTATATCTGCTTTGTATTTAAGAGCATAACTGGCTTCATATTCAACAACTGGGATTCTTAGCTCCATAGTCTGAATAATGCATTTGCCTTCATCAGGTAGGGTATTGGGCAGAGCTTCCCCTGTAGAGTTTAATGTGCTGTACCTCATCAAAGCATTATTATCATTGGCAGCTCTTCTAAATGTGATTCTTAAACCACTCTTCCACATAATATCTTTGTAATCTGAGAAGAATCCTGGCAACAGGCGCATAGGGAACAGCACTGTGTGGCTCTTAGATATAATTTTATCACCAGCCTCAAATCCACCTATTTTGTAGTATGATGACTCGGTTTTGGATAATTTTAGTGTGGCCAAAGCTGTGGAGGTAATGCCGGGATAATCCACTCTGTTTATAACAACACCATGTTTTCTGATCACAATTTCAAAATTGTCTACCAATCTTATATTTGAATTTGCCGGATAATCTGTTCCATCGAGCTTTACAACATCAAATTTGATGTATAGATCTGCTCTGTGGGGGTGTATAAAGCCATCCCCTACATCAAGATCAACCTCAATTTCTGTGTTGGGTTGATTTAAATTTGCAAATGTCCTCCTGTTTGGAGGGAATGATTGTAGCTCATAACTCTCAATATTTTCCATTTTTTTTGTATGTATTTTTATTTAAATATTAATCTCTATGATTGCAGTTGTTGTGGCTCCAGCAAAATCAACTAATTCTTCTTTTTCATTAGTGACCATCAATTCAATGTTATCTATTCTATTATGGCACACAGGAAAATATAATGTTGGGGATGGAGTGTAGATGATTGGCTCCATAAATTCAGAATTAGGTTTAAATGTTGCAATGATCCCAGTTTGTTTGTGAGTGCCTATGCCATTTGATTTGGTGATCATACCCTCAGCCACATTACAGTGAATATTCAGAGTCTCTATGGCTAAGAATTTAGGTATATTAATAGCAGTGTGTTTGATGGCCGGTTCAAGTTTTGTGTTGTTCTCAAAGCCTAACAGCTCTCCTATAGTACCCAGATCCACTGTTTCTGTAGCAGATACAATCTCTACTCTGTGAGTGACAGAATTTTGAGTTAATACTATACCTCTGGGTAATTGAGCATTTAGAGTGGACAGATTATATTGCCCTGGAGTGATGACAATTTTTTGATCCCCTACTGCAATTTTGTTGTTGTGGTGTGTAATATTAGGGATCAAGTACATGCCATAAAATGCTCTGAGAGCTATTGTTTTGGGATACACTATATCATCATGTAATTTGAGTTTCAATATTGAATTTTGGCTGGTGAGATGGAATACCCCCATGATGTTTCAGATACCACAAGGCTTTTTGAAAATTTTCAATTGATGGTTTATTTATTTGAGACATATATCTGAGAACAGATAAACACAAATGTCCACAATTAACATCTTTGAAATTTTGTACACGGGCATTATTGTAATAAAGATTAGCTGATTTTAGATATTTTACTAAATTTTCAGGTGGAACACCTCCAAATGATTCAAACACAAATGCCTCATCTTTTAAATATTTAAGATAACAAATCCAGTGAGTGCCCTGATTTTTGTACTTATCCAAATTAACAATGCCACACTCTTTGTTGAGTGGTTGTTCTGGTAAAGAATCAGACATGTACACTCCTCTAAAATTTTTGATGCCCAGTGGCTTGATTAAAGCTTCAATATCTTGGTTTGTAAGCGGATCTTGTTTTTTTTAAACTTATTCATGGCTCTCTTAACACCTTTGCCTTGTTTCTCCATGGCCAGGTTATGGCGCTTCAATTCATCTAATTCTGCCTTATTTTTCTTGGCATCTATTACTGTTTTTGCTATGGCAGCTGATCCCCCAGCCAAGCTCCCAACAGCCCCAAGTGCTGCTAAGATGGCCGGGATAGTAAATATGAAACCCCCCACATGTGATATTTTTCTAGATTGTTGTAATTTTTTTAATTGGGGGGTACTAAGTAATAATTTCATACCATGGCCCTTGGCAATACAAGAATTTTTTTTCTTGCGCTGCTTTTTGGTTAAAAGACTATCAATAGTTTTAAGAGATTTAAGACCTGCATAAGGTATTTGATACATAACACCCTTGGCCTTCATTGTAGGTTTATTATATACATATTCACAGCCCCCACCCCAGTTTTTGTTTGGTGTTCATAGCTATGGTGGTCCCCAATGCTGCTATTCTCTCACTCAAAGAAGCATCCTTGCTTACAAATCTACCAAATGCAGCCTCTTCTAATTTTTTGTCTGCAACATGTCTCTTGTAAAGATCAGAATGTGTGTTGTATGATGCTATGTCATGGTCTCTACAAGCAGCATCTAGGGGATTAACACCAGGATCACCTCTGTTTAATCTATGCTCCAATTTTGTGCCTGGACCACAATACTGATAGCCTGGAATATGTAGTTCAAATGGCAGCTTGTTTATAATGTCATTAACCAACCCCCGACCCTCAGAAATATTCCAAAATTTAGGTGGTAGAGTATTAATAATTTTTATAAGATATCCAATCCCCTTAGTGTCATTCACTATAAAATTAGACAATTTTGTGCTTATCATGTCCATAATTCCAACCTTTTCATTGTAAAAATTGTGGTTGCCAGCATTTTCCTCCCCAGCTATCACCAATAACCTATCTACAAGTTTCCTGACATCATCAACCCACACAAATTCTTTAGGCAGGGTGTTGTATTGTTTGATTCCACTGCCTGTCTTAATTTGTGACCATATGGGCTTGATTAAATTGTTGTATTCTGCTCCACTGCTAGACTTGACTCTTTTTTGTGTGGGATCATTGTTCTGGTATAGAGCATCTGATTTTATTAATATTTCTTTGTAGTGCTCATAGTCTTGATCTGTATAGCTGCCAGGCCTTTTCCTAGTCATCAGTTCCCACAATCCAGGTGTGCCGGGATATTTAACAAAACCACCTCTTTGTCCAATATGAGATTCTGAATATACAATTATATCATCTCCCATAAATGTTACTCTGAAATTGCCAATTCTATGTATGATGCTACCATCACGCTCTGTGTCAGCATATAAGCCAAAGACCTCATCTTTGTTGTCTTTAGGTGTGCTTAAATATTTTTGAGCAAGAAGACTTAATTCAATAGGATCCTGAGTAGCTTCAATTCTTCGAGGAGCAACAGGACTAGGTGTATGAATACTGGAAAGTGGGGTGATTGGATAATCTAATATGTTCCTTGCAGCTACAGGTACAAGCTCTGTGATCAGATTTTGATTTTGCTCTGTAACAGTTTTGATATTTTTACCTAATTCACTAATAGCATCAATAATAGGCTGTTCTGTTTGTTTGTGTTGTTCATAAATTCCTCGGTTCTGTGATTTCCATCCCTTAAATCTTTTTACAAGATAATCTCTTAATTTAAGATCATCAATGATTGGCCTTTTCATGGTTATTTATATATGTTTCAATGTCTAGAAAATTGTTGATTTTATTTCTGTATTTGCCACTATTGGGTTTTCTTGTCATATCAATTGTGACAAACCCATAACTGTTTTGATTCCAGCACCTACTGCAAAACTTGGAAAAATCATTGTAGCTCAAGTCCCCACCTACATATTCATCATGTATGTGTTTGAGGTTGGTATGATCTTGATGAAACACACATATAAAATTGCTGTTGTCTCGGATCAGCTGCTTCGGTATTTTAGAAAAAGTCTGTGCCAGGTAGAAACAATCTATGTTTTTGTGCCGCTCCTGTGTAAAAAAATGTCTAACCTTGTTTTGATTATCCAGTATAATGTCATCAAACACAACAACAGAATTATCGAGACATTCATGAAGTGGCTTAACATCTGATTCAAAAGTGGCAATATCCAATCCATCATATAGCTTCATCAGCTGCTGATATTTTAATTGTTCCAAGCTCTTAGAGAAAACATACAAGTGCCTGTTTTTCCAGTCTAACCAGTTGGGTGCCAATAAAAAATTATCAATCATTAGTGTAGTTTTACCACAAGCTGATGGCCCAACAATAAGACATCTAATATTTTCAGGCAGCAACTTGCCATTTCTCTTAATCTGCTGTTCAGGTTCTGGCAGCCTTTTTATAACATCCCAGGTGCTCATATTATCACTTTGTCTGCATCGATCCAGCTGTGTTCTGGAAGTCCTAGCCATTTGAAAAATAACTTGTTGCCTTTTCTGCGGATGATTTTTTCTATGAGATATGTGTCACGCTGCTTAGTTTTGCTGAGTTCTTCTTCATAGAACCGGCCTTTGAGAATTTCTCCTCGGTGGTCTTTTATTATATATGTGTTAAGGGTCCCAGGTTTAATTTGAACCACTGTAAATAATTCAGTGCTCCAGTTTCTTGTAAAGCCTCTTTTGAATAAGTGCTTATATTTGCTGATTCTTACTTGATCACCCACCTTGTATTTGGCCTTTCTTGTTGTTGGCTGGTATCTAGGATAATAAACAATCCTGATCAATTTTTGCTCATCAGATGAAGTTACTTCAGAGGGTTTCATGTTGATTGTGGAATGAACCGAGTTGTTATATTTATGTAGAAGTTCTGGAAGAATATTAAGCCATTTAAAATTACCTTGAAGTGTAAATTGTTTATACATAAGATTTTTTAGGGTTTTGTTGAATCTCTCTACAATTGAGGCTTTGAGATCACTGTAACTCGAATAATGTTGTATTGACTGGCTTTTAATAAATTGTTGGAACACAGAATTATAAAATTCTTTGCCATTATCTGTTTGCAAATAGCGCGGTGATCTTCCACTCTGATTGATGATTGTCCTGAAGGCTTCTGTAACACATTTTCCAGTCTTGGATTTGAGTGGCACAGCCCAGGCAAATTTTGAAAATGTGTCTATTACAGTGAGTAGATACTTGTAGCTCTTGTTGATTTTGTCTAAGTTTTTCAACTGTCCACTTGCCATCTCAATCAAGTCCCCTTGCCATAAATCATCTATGTCTTTTGTGACTACTGGCAGTCTCTTATAATTATGTCTGGCTTGTCTGTGTAATTCATCAACAATAATTTGTCTAGACATAATATGAAAACAAGAATATTGCAACTATAGGGTGTTCAGCAGCTGATACTGCAGGATTTTCTAAATATAATTTGTCCCCTATTTGTATTTTAAATTCCAGAGAGCCATCATCTTCAACATAGGCTGTTTCTAATGTATTGGGATCTGTAAAATCCTCTAACTCTACACTGGTGATTTTTTGTTTGTTGTCAGCATTTGTTATTGATAAGGTAGGGTAGTGGTGTGCCTGTGGTTGAAGCCAATATTTGATCTTGATTGGTCTCAGTCTGCCCCCAACAAAAAACTGGTAATAAAATTGTGCAGGGGACAGCATATATATTTTGCCACCTGGTGTAAATGGTGAATCATATTCTTTGTTGGGGATGCTGTACAATTCAAGAATTACTGTATGTTTTGGATTCTCGATTATGCCAGTTATTTCCTTTTCTGCTGTAAGCAATCTGCTTGTTACAGATTCAAGGTGCTCATTGATGGTCCTAACAACATCATCATGACCTGGCTTGATTTTTATGTCCACAACAAGTTTCTTGTATTGTTGCACAATTTCTTGTAGCTGGGTGGCAAAACCAGACAGGGCATTTGCTTGATTGGATTCCATGGTCCCTAGCTGTTGCTTGATATTAGCTACAATTTGTTGCAAATTTTCAATAACTGCCAATTTTGAATTTTGAGCAGTAAGATTATGGACTTGTCTTCTGATATCCTCAAACAGGGCATGCAGTTCATTAATATGTTGATTGGTTGGTAGAGTGGCCACTGTTTGAGTGAGTTGTTTGATCTCTGTCTGGATATTCTTGATATCTTCTGATTTCAATATGCGATTCACTGCCCTCTTAATATTTTTAAGTTCCTGTGATGTAGGCAGATTTGTTACAGTATTTTGCAAAGATTCAAGTGCCAATTTCACATTATTTAATTCAGAAGCATCAGCCACATTTTGCATAGCATCTTGGAGCAGGGCTATATCTGCCTGAGTGGGTGTTGATTGTTGTAAAATTTCAAGTTTTGTTTGGATATCATCGATCAAGTGATGAAAATGAGATAGTTCAGATTCAGTGTTGAGGTTTTCAAGCTTTGTGATTTGTTGCTGGACACTGACAAGTGTGTCTACAATACCAGGCAGGCGGGATTCTTGTACATTTGTCAAATCATTTTGCACTGCTGCTATTGTACCCTCAAGATGGGTTATGGTACTTTGAATTTTTCCAAAATCTTCATATGTTTCAAGTTGCAGCTTAATGTTGGCAACACTCCGAGTTATTGCACTCAAAGCATCAGAAGATGGCAAGTTGTTCATAAAATTTTCAAGTGTCTCAATTTTTTCTTTAACCTCGGCTATGGCATTGTTCAGAGGGTCCAGATTATGTATTTGGAGTGATTGAATCTGTTCTTTTAGAGTGGAAATCACTAGATCAAAATCTTCTTGTGATTTTATGCTTTTGACAATTGTTTGGAGCTGTGCCTGGACATTATTTATCTGCTCTTCCAATTGCTGTTTCAATTGCTCAGAGTTGGTGGCTTGGGTCTTAAATTTGGCTTGAAGAGCTGTTACAGCCTCTTCTAAACTATGAAAATTATCTAATGTTCCCAAATCAGTATATTTCTGAAGCAGCACTTTGAGTTCTGAGTCAATTTTAAGAAGAGGGTCCATGCATTGTGATTGTAAATTTGTAATTTCTAGTTGAAGACTGGCATTGAGTGTGGTTTGTAAAGCTTGTAAATCACTTCTTAATTTCTTGACTCTGACATCAAGCATCAGAATCTCATCACTGTGATCTTCATGTCTTGTATGGCCAAATATATCATTATGCATTTTGATTTAGTGGTTATTTATTATTGAATATCTAATTCTTAATTCTATAAAAAAAGGTATAAGCTTGTCATATGATCCCGGGACCTCAATATATAAGCAGTCACCAGCAGAAACAGTATATACAGTGCCAGAAACCATGTTTGAGTGCTTAATTCTATAAATATTTCTCCCTACTGAAATCTTGACATTACACTCAGGGGTTGTAATAAATTGCAATTGACCACCTACAGGTAATTGGTAATAATTTAAATTATTGTTAAATATGTACAATATTTTACCTGTTTCATCATCAACATCTGTAAGTATGCTGTTCAGATGAATAATTAACAAAGCACTTAGTTTAGATATTATATCAGAAGAGGGTTGTGGTGTTGGCAGGTCCATAATAGCCTGTTTTTTGAACCCAAATAAGTTCATAGGCATGTTTATTTATTTCAAATCATGCTCTGTAATTGGGCATTGATTACCACTTTTCAAATCACAATGACCCCATGGTAGAGTATGTATGCCACATGATAAAATGCATCTCTTATCATCATGTGGGTCCAGAGCCACTTTTCTTACAATATTTGTAGTCAACAAGTG
The DNA here is from genome assembly GCF_977018435.1 of Lepisma saccharinum. Lineage (NCBI taxonomy): Eukaryota > Metazoa > Arthropoda > Insecta > Zygentoma > Lepismatidae > Lepisma > Lepisma saccharinum. Next base: position 63,898,970 of record NC_139246.1, on the reverse strand, counting down.
ATCCACACTCTGAATTCTGGATTCTGATGTTCTGATTGTGCTACATGATTTGAGGCAATTTTTGTAATCTTCAAATTTCAAGCTCTTTGTCTACAGTTACTCTGCCAATGCCCTTGGCCTTTTTGGCAACAGCGCCACTACATGTTTCAAAACTGTACATCTTGGCCCTTAACCCAGCAAATGCCACAATAACATCACCAAGTGTCTCATCTTTTAACTTGCCAGGCACCTTTTTGTTGTGGGGTTTAATTTTTGAATGTTCAGTGGTATCAAAATATTTAAACAATTCAGGCTGTGCTATATCTTGATAAACATCTTCTGTTTGAATATCAAGAACAAAACTATCTGTATCCATGTACATCAATTTTACACAATTACCATAAAAAGGTTTCAACACATCATAATACAATTTTAACATGTGTAATTTGGCCAATTCCAATATCACAGCCCCTACATAAATAGGCTTATCAAACTTAATCTTTGTTTTTTTCATGTTGAAAAGTGCCATATTTTCATCATAAATTCTTCTGTAATTGAAATTAGGCTTTGCAATCAATTTTTTGCTCCGGCTGGGGTCAGTAATTATTTTAACATCAATATGTTTTCTGACATTTTCAATTGTTTTGCCATACACTGAATTGACCATCAATTTAAACAAGGTCTTATCAAATTGGCTCATTGCAGATGTTCGAAGCTCTGTGTTTGTATCAATATATGGTTTCAACCATCTTGAGTGCCTGAACCTCAAAACTTTTCCAATTTTGGTCACTTGAACACCATGTTTCATCAGGAACTGGAGGTTTTTGTAATATATGACATAATCCTCTTTCGGCTCTAGAGTCATCATCAATTTCTTCTGTTTAGAGCCAGGTGAACACTTAACCTCGGGAATTGGGGGCAGATCAGAAAATGTGTTGTGTAAATCATCAGGAATTGTCAGATCAACCTCTAAGAACAGGCCATAGTCACTGTCATCAAAATTCTTAAGATCCTCAATGTTAAAATCTTCAACCCATTCAAGCCCTGCATATGGCAATTTATCCATCATAGCATAACCATAGAGGCTGTTTGCATCTACATACAGTATATAATTTGATGGCTGTGCTGGATCATAATCGGGAATATATTTGTTATTTGCTCTGGCATATCTCTGAGAACATTGCACCATGCCTCCTCTTATACATTGTTCCATAAACAGATACATATCTTGATCCTGGATCAGATCCAACTGCAGTTTAGTGTTCAAAAACATTGCAGACCATGCTAGGCCCGGAGCACTGTAAAAATACATTGGATCCAGCTTATAATTTTCCATGGAAGATTTTCTGAATGCCTGCAATATATCAGCTAAGAGGGTCACATCAAGTTTTAAATAAGCCTTGTGATAATCACCAAATGTCTGGCATTTTAAATTGTTCCACATCAACTGGGCATGGTGATAATCATCATCAGTGATTCCAGATGCTCTGATTTTGCTGTAAAACTCTTGTTGTGGTGGCAGAGAACACTCATCAAATTTAGAAAAATCTGTAACATAATCATATGGATATACACCCTTCCGCCTAATTAATTTCAGGTCCTGATTTGGAAACAAAGCACATGTGATTTTGAATTGATCATCAGATAATTGAGTGGCCAGTGTAGCCAGGCTAGCAGACAGAATTCTGTATGAATCAAGAAATCTTAAGTGAATAGAAACACCATTAACTTTAATTATTTTGTTAATGGCAATATATTTCTCATTATTTTCAGCTAAAATATTTAAATTCTGCTTGTCAAACCCCTCGTACCTGATCAATTGATGAAAATCATAATTGGATGCACCATGGCAAAATATAGGGACAAATTTTGGTCTCTGGATCTTAATATTACAGCTATTACACAGGGCCATTAAGAATTTACCATCTGTATGAGAATGGTGTTTCACCTTGATATTTGCATCTGAAAATTCAGAATCACATACCGGGCATTTTTCTGCATTGTTGAAATCTTCAATCTGTTTCTCTGTTAAAGGCAACATGGGTTTTGATTTTAATAAAATATTAGATGCTATGTCATGGCACTCATTTTCTATTCTATGTGCAAATTCTTTGATGGCATCTGCTCCCATGTATAAATATTCTTTACTAACCACACCACCCTGTACAACCACATAATAAAAACTGGAAGGTTCATGTAGCTGGTATGGTGTAATTGAAGATTCATCAGGATCTGGGCTACAGAATGCAAGAGGTTTGAGATTTGATTCAAAATCACAGACTATATATGCTGGGTGTTCCAACAAGGCTTCAATCCTTTTGAATTTTGCATTTTCACTTGGCTTTGGCATCACCATATGAACAGGTTTATGGTTGCCACAGTATTTCAGATGCTCAATTAACTTGTTTTTAGCAATTTCTGCATTTTTTTTCCCGAACCCCTTTCACCATTTTTTGACCATCAAATACAGTCAAACATCTTCTGCACAACTTGAATATTCTATGAGTTTTGTCTATTTGTGTTCTGACTAAAGCTTCAAGATTATGTATCAGAGTGTAATGATTTGTGCCATCCTTTTCAATTAAGAGCAGGTCAATCGGAATAGCAGATTCATCATCAAGTATACTGATTCTGAGAGGATCTATCAAGCCAGTAGAACAAGTAAATACATTAATAGATAATTGTTTGCCATTGATGTGCCTGGCCTTTTTTTCAAATTTATCAATATTCTGAACAAGCATTGGATATTCTAAACCCTCCATTGCTTCATCAAAATTGTGTTCATATTGTTTATAATAAGTTATTCTCTCAGGATGCCTTGAAACTGGATACAAAGCAGCTAAAATACACCACAAAAAGCATTTCTCGTCATTATTTTTTATATTAACCACGGCTGTTTTGTTTTTGATATTGGCAGGTAATGGCACATAAGTGGAACCTTGTAATGGGTTGAATTCAGAAATATTAACATATAACTTGTGTGAAGATCCGCATAGGCTCCATCCAGACTCTTTTGCTGCAAATTCAGAGTGTTTAATATTCAATTGATCTATCAAACTGCTGATTATTTTGTCTGAATTTGCATTTGAATATACCGGTACAGTTTCTGTTATGTGGGGCTGTGTAAATTTTGTGCCATTTGGCTTCTTATATTGTGAAAACAATTTGAGGGACAGCTTATAAGAGCCATTTTGTGCATTTAGAATTGCCTGCACATCAGGATTTACACTGTTCAAAAAAGTCTTAATACCACATCTTGGCTCTGATACAAAACGGTGATCCCTTAATTGGCCGTTAAAACTGCTATGGATGGGTTCATAGCGTGGCTGCTTTGCCGGTCCAGCATTAACAGGTGTTTCATGCTTTCTTTTCAGACCAGATGTAGATGGTTGTGGGGTCAATGTTGATGACTGTGCAGAGCAAGTACCTTTATGTTTAATGAAAATATTCCATGCTATATTTTCTATGGCATTTAGGGCATATTTTTGTGAGAATTCTGCTTTTATCTGGATTACAATTCTTTTGATGCTTAACCCAATTGGGGCTGGATATATTCTTATTGCATTGATTACAATATTTTTGATTAGGCATTTTTGTTGTTGTTTATTATATAAGATTTCCTGGGATCCAAATCAAAATTCTATGCTTAATAAAAAATATCAGTTGGGTTCAGCAGTGTGCTTTCTATATTTAGTGTATGTATGTATGTATGTATGAGTGTTAATATTTTTGGCTTTGGTATTTATATAAAATTTCTTGGGATTCAAATCAAAATTATATGCTTAATAAAAAATATTAGTTGGGTTCAGCAGTGTGCTTTGTGTGTATGTGTGTGTGTGTGTATGTGTGTGTGTGTGTGTGTGTGTGTGTATGTAAATATGTTTGATATGAATATTAAAAAATTCTGTATATTAAATCAAACAAACCTATAATTCAATTTATGCAAATCTGCTATATTTTTGTGTTTTTTTTAAAAAAATATGAGGAGCACTGCAACAACATACCCACACTTTTCAGCCACTCTCACAATACTAGCTGATATGTAATGCAAAATCTCTTTATCGTGAAGGTACCTTAAAATATACAGCATAAAAGGCTACAACTCGCCCGGGCGATCCAGCTCCGCTATTTTCCATCTACTGTAAAATCGATAATTTTTTGAATTTGAGATTTTACAAAAACTATCAGTACTGGAGACTTGAAATTTTGTAGGCATATTCTAGGCATGATTCTCTACATTTGTTGTCTCTATAATTTTCCTGATATATGCAATATTTAAGCTGTAAATGCCTAATTTTCTGAAAAGTGCAATATTAACAAAATTGTTAATATTTTGAAATCTATACATGCTAGGGCACTATAGCAGTTACTATACTTAAGATATCATACAATATCAAAAAAACATATTTTTGACAGAATTATGGACAACAATCTCACGGAAGTGCCTTTTATAAGTGTAGGCAAATCAATCTGAGGGGGGTCATACTTTCTCAGGAAATTCCCGAGGGCATTTTTACAAAAATCTTGGATTAGACGGGGTTCCACACTTGAGCAAAAAGCTCATATGGGCATGTTGAGCAAGTTTTAAGTGTAGGCAAATCTGCCTCAGGGGGGTTCATACTTTCTCGTCCTGGTTGTAGCATCAATTACAATTCACTTTTGGCAAATAGCGACGATGAAGATGAGTGATGCTATGATGAAATTGATAACGGGACACTCACCAAGGACACCCACGCCCAAGTCGAGATTCTAACCAGGGACCCATGGCATCGTAGCGCGCTGTGCTAACCACTCCTCCATGGAGTGGACATTATACCATATTTTGTGTGTGCAATTGGGATCAATCAATGGAATGAATAGGCATATTATATGATTAAAAAATTCATATCATAATACCACGTCATATTATTCGGCACGAAGTAACATCAGAGACATTCAATCTTGCATTTTTGCCTTTCAACTAATTCTTTGAATTCAGGTTAATCACAACAATAAGATAAATTATGAAGCAAATGATAGTGAATGTTGGATATTATTACGAATTACCTGACAGAAACAACATTAAGCAGGCTCGGTGGTCAAGCTCATTAAGTGATTGACATTCGATATCGTCGCCAAAGTTCCCGGGTTTGAGTACCGTCCTTGTCGGGGGTGTTTGACTATTTCGTCATCAATTTCATGGAATGGTCACTCGTCCTTATCGTCGCGATCATCGAACAGGGAATAAAAATTATAAAAATAAATACGATGGAAGAGTACTTATTTCATCTCTCACGAAATCTCCTACAAAACCGGAATATATAAAATACATGTATATTCATTCACATACGTTTTCGATTTCTATATTTAACTATAGTCGAGACCGAGAACGGGAGAGCAATTTTCAATTCGACAAACCGAGAGACTGAGACACTGTCAAGTCTCATTTCTTCTTGACAACTCCGTAATCGAGTTGTTCTGTTTGTCATTGGCTTTGTATTGGCAATTATTGTCATTATTCTTCCCCTGCAGGTAAACCATAATGATGAATTATGATGAAATGAAGCAGATAAAAGGGCAAGAACAAGAAAGTCATGCCTGTTCGGGACTCCAACCCAGAACCTTATGTAACGAGATTTGAAATTCTGGAGAAGGCGTCCGTGTTTCGCTTGGTTTTCTCTTTCCTCTACTTCTCTTATATTATCATACATGTATAATAAAAATGGATCTGATACGATATGTTGCGATTCATAATTGTGCTGGTTAGATGCTACAGATGTGAACTCCAACCTGCAATATATTATTCCCTTTTGTTTCGTATCTGGTTGAACATGAAATTTTCTTACACTGTGACAATTTCTTTCTTAGTTTTGGTTTGGTGCACAGATATGCTAATCTGGACTCGACCTTCAGTTTAAAGTGGGATACTAACCACTATGTGCATCCACCGTGTATCAAACCCGGGATCCACTGATTACAAGGCGACGACGTTATCACTACGCCATCGAGAAGGCCCCATGACAAAATGTTATTCACTCGATCTCTACCATAATTTATTTCAGCATTTACATTTTCGTTTTCTTCTTCTTTTTTCCTTTTGTTAACTACTCTTATACAACTCTTTTTGCGTCTTCGAATTTCTTCTTGTTTCAGGAAAAAATAATACATGCAGGCTGCATAAAAATCCCCCCTTCAAATAGATAAAACGTTCACTCTCGAGAACTAATTTACATGTTTATCACTAACGTAACCATTAGGAAGGAAACTATTGAAATATTAACTGATATAACTGCAGATGAAACAATACTTACAGCCACTGACGAAATATCTATTCTTGTGTAGCCTCACAGACAACAAGTATATGGTGAGTCATTCACTCTTGCTGACTACGGGCGAAGGTCACTGAACTAAAGGGTGGTGGCAAGCAAGCAGGCTTCTGCTCTACCAAAGACGAGGTCACGTGTTCCAGTTATCAATGGCGTACGAAATAAGGAGGAACACAGCTATCTGACGTATGTTTTGGTCCCGTCATTGCATGTAGAACACTTTATCATCGTGGCCTTGAAGTTCCCTCAGGGCACTCCTATGTAAAGGCTTCTCAGCTAGAAGGATATCTTCCCCATTGAGTGGAGGAAAAGTGGGTGCGTATAGAGGTCATTCAACTTTCGTATTCTTTTTTATTTCAGAACCCGTGCTGTATCGTCGACTTAATCCAATCTATCCGATGTAGGTTTTAGGTTCTGTTTCTGTTCGGTTATTTCACGTTGTCTTCCTGCTTATGTTATTCGCGACGAAGGTTCTGGATTCGATAATCTGGACAATAACGGGATTGTGTTGGTTGCTTGATTTGGTGTCTTAAGTCCACTTTATGTCCTGTTAGGCTAATCGTGAATGGACCTACAGTTTAAAGGGGGATCCGAACCACTATGTTCCTCCACCGAGTATCGAACCCGGGATCCCTTAATTACAAGGCGCCCACGATCCCACTGCGCCATCGGGGATTGTGTTCGAAACGAATGAATCAAATTTGAGTGATATGATATGCAACCATTGGAAGACTATTGAAAGAAAAGCTATGGGAACCTGCCAGTTTTTCTACTGCAGACAGGAAACCATAAACATGGAAGAGAAGCTTATATTCTATGAAATCTGATGCTATGTGCTCGAATACTGGCTAAATATAATCCATAGAGGCATAGCAACGTTGAACAACCTCTTATATGATACATATAGGTTTAAAAAGGTCGAAATACAAAGATTGTGTGCGCCTCACTGATGGCGTAGTGGAATGCCTTGTAATCAAGGGGTCTGCGGTACGATACCAGGTGATCGCACATAGTGGTTCGGATCCCACTTTAAACTGTATGCACTTCAGATTAGTCTATCTGTGCCGGTGACTCAGTCGGTAACGCGTCTGACTACCATGCTATAGGCCCCGGGTTCGATTCCCGGCCGGTTCAAGCCCGGGAACTTTTCTAACGTTGGAAGCGGCCCCAGCGCCCACCCAGCGTCGAATGACATGGGTACCTGGGGGTAAAGCCTGTCAGGGGCGTGATGCTGATCACATCACCCCCACTCACGAACGAATGAAGAAAGTGTGGGGCATTACCCCCACACCCCCTATACGCCTTCATGGCGTAGCGCCAAGCACAGGTGAGAACTTTACCTTTTTTTTTTTTTTTTTTTGCATAAAGTGGACTTACAACAAAATTTAAACTTGCGATAAAGATTATGATAAGGTATTAAAGAATTGGGTCTAACACATTTTTTTATTGTTTACCAATGACATTGTTAACTAATATTCTTAATTTCAGTTTCAAGATGAAATCGGCTACGAAATAAAAGGAGTGGGTTCATATTTCTGTTACGAAATTCCACTTTTGTAGTAGACCTGTGCCAAACTAAGTTGTGACAATAAACAAATCTGAGACACTTTCAAAGTATTAAATTGCTATCTACGTATTTGGGAAAAATCTTTCAATATAATACTTTTTTTGGACGCGTCAAATCATAGTATTTAATTCCTGTTTTAGCAGCTTTAAGAAACCTGATTTTTTTGGGGGGGGTTACAAATGCTCTTTCTGCTCCCGTCAAGTTACGCCTATGACAAACAGGAATTCAAAGTAAAAGACTGTCCCGACTTAATTGGGAGACACGTCTGATAGATTTACAATTGCGAAAATTATAATTAAGCGTGTAGTTGAAAACAACCTATTTTCATATATTGCATGCAGCTCTACTTTTTCTGCAATGTGGATCAAGAACTGGGGACGTGGAGAAGCACAAGACTCCACGTAACCAATAGTCACGTGACCCTCTTTGCTTTCCTGTCATGTTGACCTTCGCGTGGAACACATTTCTCGGTGTTAAGACAGGCAAAATCAACCGATCATCGAAGGGTGCAATATGTGTTGCCTACCCTCCTGCATTACTTGCTCCTATTAAAGCCTTATGGGGAAGAACTTTTTTCCATGACTGTACACCATCTGGCCAGAGCAGAAGTAGGGAATTTGAGAATATCTGAGCTATTGACGAACCATGTCTCTAGTTGTTCTTATGTGAGAAGAAATGACGAGGATTCTTCGCATGTTGGTTCCATAGTTCCTGTGATGACGTTGGCTATGTAGCGTCCCATACCGTCAGTACCTTCATCTATTGAAATCCAGATCTTCTTTCCATCAACTTCAGCACGAATTCTTTGCAGAGCTTCTTCGTAGCAAACGCTTAAATATCTTTTCCGCAGCATAGATTTCGACGGCACCGTTTCTTTAGTGTATTTCTCCAGGAATTTCCTCAGTGACTTCTTTTCCACTTTCCAGAAAGGTATTCCTGCTTCAATGAAAGCTTTGCACAGTTCAAGAGAAAACTGAGATTGCCTGTTGGATGAAGTGCCCACTGTTGAAATTAGGGATATCTTCTTTTGTCCGATCATTTTAACAGCTGCAGATTTATGTTTTGCTGTTGACACATGCTGAGATATAAAGTGTTTTTTCTCATGGTTGATTATTTTTTCACATATCTTGCAGAGAAGAATAGTACAGTCTGTTGAAAATGTGCTTTCACCAAATTCACGCACGTAACCATGTAACTTACCACTTAATGACACATTAAATTTCGGCATGATGACAACTACACAATCCTTTCCCTCCAAAGTGCAGAACTAAACTAAAGATAGAGAACTTGATTTTGGAATCCATGCAAATGCCCTTGGGCATTAGTGCTGTTTCTTGTCAATAACCTCCTGACACGGATGCTGGACGTGATGACGTAATTGTGCAGGTGTTCTGCAACAGGTTTTCAGCAGTCAATCATGCACAAGGAAATGTTAACCGAAAAGCAATATCCTAACTCAGCATGAAAAACTTTTTTCTCACACATTTCTCCTTCAGCAATGTTGAAACATGCGTGAGTTCAATATTACTTAAATAAGGCGAAAATTATTCACATAATAAACGGAAGAAAAATAAATGCCAACAACGTTTTTTGGGAGAAAAAAAATATCCTACACATTTTTTAAAGAAATTGTCAAATTTCATTGAAAAAGGCAAAAAAGGCATTATAATTAAAAATAGCCAGTGGGGTCCCAAATAGGCAAAATAGGCAAAATGGAAAGGCTTCTAAAAGATTCGAAACAACATAAAAAAACGTATATCCGGAAAAATGTTATCAATATATGCAGTAGATAAAAAGAGGCTTTCGTTCATTGATTTTTTCTAAGGAACATTTTATATCCTGGCTGTCTTGATTATTCCGTGGATTCTTTAGATGAGCTTCCCTGTATATCAATTGACGTAAATATCAAACTTCCAACCAAACAAAGAGAAAGGGGTTAGTTAAAGATCGCCGCCTAGCCGGCGCTAACCTTAACTTGGAGCTACAATGTATGCGCCTCCAAATGTGCTTGGGTGCTGCCGAGAAATGGCGCTACACCTGGGGAAAACAACCCAAAAACCGCACGAAACTCTCAGTTCGTGGGAACTGTAATAGACACAAAATCGAAATTGCAATTCGACTTCTTTACTTTTGTATATTAATCGCTTATGTCATTACTGAATGATAATTCCCCTTTCCTCCTTATTTATATCCTGTTATTATTTTAAACTTATTTATTTATTTCCTTATAATTAGTATTAATATATACAATCGTTATTTCATCACATCTGCTCTTTCCGTTGTCTCTATTTACAATCGTATAAGTTCGCCTGGGTGGTGCCATCTCTTACCCACTTTCCAAACTTATTTATGCAGCATCTTTTATAACCGTTGTTCCTCTTGCATGCTGCCATCTATGGTCCTTTATTTCAAAGAAAAGCAACGCAGTTTGTGTACGTGACACAAAATTCGCCTCCTCTGGGTAAAATTTTTCCTTCTGAAAAGATTCGTATGCAAGGAAAAATTTTCTTCAACATCCATTCTTACTATTCACTTCTCATATGTACTTTTCAACATTTGTTTAACGTCTTCCGTACAATTATATATTTTTACATTATCTAAATTTTCTCTTCTTACTTCCTTTGTCACCATATCTTGTATAACTATAGTGTTCCTAAACGTTTCTAATACCATATACGGACCTTCGTACTTGAAAAACAGTTTTTTTAATTGTGCGGTCAATGGCCTTACTTATTGGGTGTGTTTTACAATAAACTATATCACCCCTCTTTACTTCTATCTTCTTTCCTTTCGCTTCCTCTTTTGACGTCCTCTTCTTTCTTTTGTTATACAGGTCATTGAAAAATTCTTTCCTTGTTCCTCTTTCCATAACCTTCTTTGGCCATTCTAAATCATCGAAAATCATCGGCTCTGCTTCATATCCCAAGAAAATCTCTATCGGGCTCATATTCGCCTCAGCTGATATAGAGTTATTTAATAACATAACTATCCTGTAAATTACTGCACACCACCTTGTATGATGATCATGACAGTACATTCTGAGTAACCTCACAATCTCTCCATTGTAACGCTCAATTGGATTTGAACTTGGATGATATCTTGTTACGTTAATCAATTTTATCCCTTTGAAATATGTATACTCCTTGAAATACTTTGAAGTAAATCGAGTCCCGTTGTCTGTCAACCTTTTCCTTGGACTACCATAATGTTTGATAAATCCTTCATCCAACTTCTTGACTATCTCTTTGGTGGTGGCTTTCTTTAAAGGATAGCACATGATAAACTTGCTACATATGTCCACACACGTCAATATGTACAAAAATCCCTTAGACCTAGGTCATGGTCCTATTAGATCTATCGAAACCATGTCTAATGGCCATTTAGCGATAATATGTAATTCTTCTTTCTTAAATTTTATCTTTGAAGGTTTAGTTTGTATGCAAATTGTACAATTTCTAACATGGTTAACAACGTCACTCTTCATAGTCTTCCATACGTAAAATCTTCTAGCTAATCTCAGCGTTTTGTCAACTCCGAAGTGGCCAGATCCTTCATGCACGATCTCGAGTACTCTTCTTATCAAAGTTCGTGGTACACTAATCCTTACTTGGTTCGGATTCTCATAACTAACTTGGAAAACGATGCCATTTATAACTTTCTATCTGTTCTTTATCTTAGACATCCTTGTTTTCTTGTTTCCTTCCTCTCCTTCCAACACCTTGATAATCTCCCTTAGTTCCTCGTCTTCCTCTGTTCCAACTCACCATTCCTCTTCTTTAATACCATTTACTTCTTCCTCAGCGATAGCGTTGATTTCTAGCCTAATCACTTCCTCTGGTTCCTGATTTCTCTTTAAAGGTGCTCTACTTAGAGTATCTGCAACATGGTTTTCCTTTCCTTTTATATCTATAACATCAAAACTGTACTGTTGCAGTAATATTGCCCATCTCGAAAGCCTTGCATTCCACTGTCTTGCAGAATTTAACCAAACTAGACTCTTGTGATCACATACCACCTTGAATCTTCTGCCTTTCAGATATGCAGAAAACCTTTCTATTCCAAATATTATCGCCAAACACTCTAGCTCACTTATAGTATACGCTCTTTCAAAGTTCTTCAAGCTTCTGCTAGCATATTGTATTACATTATCTTCATGGGATTCGTTTTTCTGAAATAGGTATGCTCCCAATCCAATGTTTGATGCATCTGTGCCTAAAAGAATATTTTCCCGAAATCAGGTTGACTTATGGCTGGTGCTTGTATAAGGTCTTGCTTAAGTCTTTGGAAAGCCTCCTCTTCGTTTTCCTCCCATTTCCATTTTATATGTTTTCTTAGAAGTTCGTATAATGGCTTGGCTTTGCTTGCGAAATTGTGTATAAATTTTGATCGCCAATTACATACTTCCAGGAATCTTTGAAGTTGTTTCCTTGTGTTTGGTCTTGGGAACTTGCTTATAGCGTCATTTTTGTCTGGGCACATCTTTATTTCACCTCCAGATACCACATGACCTAGGAAACGTATTTCCTTCCTTGCAAAAGAGCATTTTTCCAATTTGACAGTTAATCCTGCTTCTGCCAATTTACTTAATACCCAATCTATTTTTTCTATGTGTGTCTCCCAATCTTTTGTATGTATACACATATCATCCACATATATAGCAAGCTATTCTCTTGTTTCTATACTAAATATTCTATTTAGAGCCGTCATAAAAGCTGATACTGACGAATTTAAACCATATGGAAGCCTTCTAAATTGAAATAACCTTGATCCATATCGAAACGCTGTATATTTTCTAGACTCTTCTTCTATTTCTACCTGAAAGTATCCCAAAGTCATATCAAATGATGTGAAGTATATGCTGCCTGAAAAAGTGTGTAGTAATTCATTTATTCTTTCTACTTGATTTCTGGAAAGTAGCACGTGTTTATTTAGCTCTCTTAAATCCAGTACGGGCCTCACACCTCCGTTCGGTTTGTCTACCACGTGCATTGGGCTTACGTGTACGCTATTGGAGTTCTCTATTATCCCCCAACTTAACCATTTCTTCAATTCCTTTTCTACAGCTTCTCTCTTTGCAAAGGATATAGGATATTGCTTTGACACTATTGGACTCGCTGTGTCTACCTCAATCCTATAGGTGTATGCATCCGTCACTCCAGGGCGTTGGCTAAATATTCCCCTATGTCTCAACAAAATATATCTTAAATCTTCTTTTTCATTTTCTGAGATCCAATGACACTCATCCACTTTAGCTTGTATTTCTTCTTTCGATGCATTGTATTTATGGTCCTCTCTTTCGACCTCTTTTTCATATTCACATTTTATATTTTCATTTTCAATTATATCATCCTAGTCTTTCCTCTTATACACTGCATCATGTTTCTGATATACAAGGCTTTGCTTCCTAACGCCTATTTCGCTCTCACAACCTTTTATTTCATCTTCCATAGGGATATCTACTTTCATGTTCTCCATTGATTCTAGATTTAGCCGTTTTTCTTTTATATGTATGTGCCCATTGTAGTTTTCTAGGAAAGGTACTCCTAGGATTATATCACACCTCAAACCCTTTATCACCAGAAATTTTACTTCAAAATTAGCTCCTCTGATGCTCATCATGATGCATACCGTGCCCTGAATCTTGTATTCTTCATTTCCCGCAGCCATAACTAATCTGACTTTGTCCTTTTCAAAAGCGTCTAATTTTGCTTGTGGGTATTTCTCTTTAATTCTTTGCCAACATTTATAGCTCATTACTTCGACAACACTCCCACAATCGATCAAGCATTTAACCTTAATTTCTATTATTTCTGCTTCCACATACAATGATCTTCCAGATTTTAAGTTTTCAAAACTCGGCTCTCCAATTAAAAATAACTTCAGAATTCCTTCTTCCTTTATCTTATGTTCTCCCTTCATATATTCATCATTTTCCTTTGCTCTCACACCTGGGAGTTGCTGCGAGAGCTCTACAAGGTTAACCTCTCGACCGATTCCACATTCCTCGAATCCTCATTTATCTGCTGCCACCCAGCATTTCCTACTTCATTCTGCACCTGGCTTCTGACTAATTCCACTGCTTCTCTTCGCTCTTCATTTATCTCATTATTTCCCCTCTCGTTGTAATTATTTCCTCTATGTTGCCTTTCATCTATCTCCATCCTTCTTTCCGAGTTTCTTCGATTCACATTTTGCCAATAATCATTTCTTCCTCTATATCCGCGGTTTCCTCTCCACGGTCCTGTATTCCTTCTATCATAATTTCTTTGCTCTTCCTGAACATTATTTCGCCTTCTGCCGTTTCTGTTATCTTCTAAGAAACCTCTTTCTCTGCCTCTATATGCATTTCTGACTTGTATGTTCCTAATCCCGAATTCTTGTTTCCGGAATTTCTGCTCTGGACGTTGTTCCTCTTCAGGATGATGCCTCTTAGGATAATATCTACCTTCCTTTCTTTATCCCATGACCTTTGAGTCTTTTTCAGCATGTCATCTGTTCTGAGGTAGTCTATCAAGTCTTCCACCTTCCTTATCTTTACTACAGCCACCGCTCTTTGCGTCCATATTGGTAGTGTTAGTATCACTTGTATAACCAACTCTTCCTCATTCCATTTTTCATTCCAATTTCTGAAGCTCCTTAACGTTTCCCATGTGTGTGCTTCCAAACTCTCAACCTTGGACCAATCTATATATTTTCCTTTCAATGTCTCCAATTGCCTTTCCTTAATTTCCTCACTACAATAATATTCCAAAAATATTTTACTAAATTCTTCGAATGTTCCAAACTTGTGCTGATTTAACTGATACCAGCCTGCCGCAGACTTCTCAAAACATCCTTCGATTAAGTCCAGTATCATATTTCCTGGTATCCTCATTAGCTTCACGTTAGTTGTTAGTTCCTTCAGGAATTTTCGTGGACACTTGTCAGATATATTTCCATTAAACTTGGGCAACTGTTGTAATTCATTAGGCTTAGGGATTCTTGTCTTTGCGAAGGATGTTAGTTAGTTACTATGTTTCTGCGAGGATTTTTTTTTTCATAATCTTGTGTAGTAGTAGTTGTGCGTTTGTGTTTTTTCTTGTGTAGTAGTTATGCTGCCTAATGTGTTTCTGTTTGTCTTGTGTAGTATCGGTGGTGTGTATGTATGTGTCTCGTGTTGTAGTTGTGCTGTCTAGTATCTTTGGTTTGTCTTGCGTAGTAGTTATGCTGGCTAATTTGTTTGTGTGTCTTATGTAGTAGTTGTGGTATGTAGTTTGTTTGTGTTTATATTGTGTAGTAGTTGTGATGTGTTTTTGTTTATATTATGTTATAGTTGTGATGTGTTTGTGTTTATATTGTGTTATAGTTGTGATCTGTTTGTGTGTGTCTTGTGTAGTAGTTGTGCTGTCTAAAGTGTTTGTGTTCATCTTGTGTAGTAATTATGCTGTCTAATGTGTTTGTGTTTGTCTTGTGTAGTAGTTCCTCCATTCATATTGGGGGTTAGGCGTAGAGCTGACAACCCTGCACTGTAAAAAAATGTCAAGAAACAGCAATATAAGGCCATGGATGTTCCCAAGGTAAAATATTCCGGAGGTAAAATAGTCCCCCGTTCGGATCTCCGGGTGGGGACTACTTTGGGAGGTCCCTGGACTAAGGATAAGATCTTCATTAGGAATAAGGATATTAAATTAGGCACCTGGAATGTTCTGAGCCTTTACCGGCCTGGGGCATTTCAGTGTACAGTTAATGAGATACTTAAGTATAAATTAGATGTAGTAGCTGTCCAGGAAGTTAGGTGGCCAGGAGAAGGGAATTGTAAAACTAAAAAATATACTTTTTCCTATGGTGGTACTGAAAATCATAATTTTGGAACAGGCTTTTTCATAAATAATAGAATTATCTCGGCTCTTAAAACAGTATAATTTATTAATGATAGGATATCATATGCAGTTTTACAGGGTAGGTGGTGTAAAATTATTTTAATAAACATAAAGGTAAAAAAAAGGTAAAGTGTTCCCCAGTGCATAGCACCACGCCATGAAGGCGTATAGGGGGTGTGAGGGTAACGCCCCACACTTTCTTGATCCGGTCGTGAGTGGGGATGATGTGATCTGCATCACGCCCCTGACCGCCTTTACCCCCCAGGGTTTCCCCCAGGTACCCATGTTATTCGACGCTGGGTGGGCGCCGGGGCCGCTTCCACCGTTAGAAAAGTTCCCGGATTTGAACCGGCCGGGGATCGAACCCGGGACCTTGAGCATGGTAGTCAGACGCATTACAGACTGAGCCACCGCGGCCGACTACCATGCTCAAGGTCCCGGGTTCGATCCCCGGCCGGTTCAAATCCGGGAACTTTTCTAACGGTGGAAGCGGCCCCGGCGCCCACCCAGCGTCGAATTGGTGCATGTATGTTTATTTTAATAAACATACATGCACCAATGGAAGATAAATATGATAATACTAAAGATGATTTTTATACAGAGTTAGAACAGGTCTTTGATAAATTTTCTCAGTATGATATGAAAATTCTGTTAGGTGACTGTAATGCACAGATTGGCAAAGAAGAGACATTTAAACCCACGATTGGTAAAGAAAGTCTTCATGAATTAAGTAATGATTATGGTATAAGATTGATTACTTTTGCAACCTCAAAGAATTTAATTGTGAAAAGTACCACTTTTAAACATAAAGATATCCATAAATATACCTGGTCTTCTCCAGATGGTAAAACTCATAATCAGATAGATCATATTCTCATTGATAAGAGAAGGCATACTAGTATAATTGACGTTCGTACACATAGAGGTGCTGACTGTGCCAGTGACCATTATTTAGTAATTGATAAATTAAGAGAAAGACTCTCAGTGATAAATCATAAGCAACAAAATCTAAAAGTTATAAAATTTGATACAGGAAAGTTTACTGATGAAAGAACTAAGAAAGATTACCAAATTAAACTGTCAAATAGATTTGATGTTTTGCAGGATTTAAATGATGATGAAAACATAAATGAAACAGACGTAAATAAGAATTTTGAGCACATACGTAATGCAATAGAATCAGCAGCTAAAGAAAGTATAGGATACCATAAACCGAGAAAAAGTAAGCCATGGTTTGATAATGAATGTCATAATCTAATAGAAATAAGAAATCAGGCTAGACTTAGGTGGTTAAATAACTCTGATGATACAAATCTAAGCAATTATAATAGAATAAAGCGAGAAGTTAACGGCACGTTTAGAAGTAAAAAAAGAGATTACTTGAAAAGCAAAATTAACGAAATTGAAACAAACAGCAAAAATAAAAATATCAGAGATTTATATAAAGGTGTAAATGAGTTTAGAAAGGGGTGGCAACCTAAAGTAAACTTGATAAAAGATAAAGACGGTGATTTTCTAGCTGACCCAAGCGATATTCTAAATAGATGGAAGAACTACTTTAATGACCTTTTAAATGTCCATGTAGGAGATAAATCAGAAGTAAATGAAGTACACACAGCAGAACCTTTAGTTCCGGAACCTAACTTGACTGAAGT
Source organism: Lepisma saccharinum (assembly GCF_977018435.1). Lineage (NCBI taxonomy): Eukaryota > Metazoa > Arthropoda > Insecta > Zygentoma > Lepismatidae > Lepisma > Lepisma saccharinum. The sequence continues at coordinate 63,881,605 of NC_139246.1, read as the reverse complement.
TAAAGATGCTATTAAAAGGCTAAAGAATAACAAAGCACCTGGCATTGATTTAATACCAGCTGAGTTAATTAAATATGGTGGAAATTCATTAATATGTCAAATTCATAAATTAATTTGTTTAATATGGAATAAAGAAGAAATCCCTCAACAGTGGAAAGAATCCATAATTGTTCCTGTGTTTAAAAAAGGTGATAAAATGAACTGCAATAATTACCGTGGAATATCTCTACTCTCAAAAACATACAAAATATTGTCTAACATTCTATTAACAAGACTAACCCCATATGCTAATGAAATTATAGGTGATTATCAATGTGGATTTAAACGTAACAGATCAACTACAGATCAGATTTTTCACATCAGACAGACACTTGAAAAAAAGTGGGAATATAATCAAAATGTCCATCAGCTATTCATTGATTTCAAAAAAGCATATGATTCGGTCAAAAGAGATAAATTATATAATATATTAGTCGAGTTTGGAATACCTAAGAAGCTTGTTAATATAATAATTTGCACCAGTGAAACAGAAAGTAAAATTCGTGTGGGTATTAATATGTCTGACAAATTTACAATTCATGATGGGTTAAAACAAGGAGATGCATTATCTCCATTGCTCTTTAATTTTGCCTTAGAATATGCTGTTAGGAAGGTAAAAGAAACTAAAGAAGGACTAAAATTAAATGGTGTGACTCAGATGTTAGCATATGCAGATGATGTAGACTTACTGGGGGATGATGTGAATACAATTAAGAATAATGCTAAAATATTTTTCAAAACTGCTAAAGAGATAGGTTTGGAAGTTAACAAAGAGAAAACTAAATATATGCTTACAGACCGAAACCAAGCGTTAGGTAATAATCAAAATCTAATTATTGATAACAACTCGTTTGAACCAGTTTCCAAATTCAAATACTTAGGAGTAATATTAACAAATGAAAATTATATTAAAGAGGAAATAAAAAGTAGGCTTAATTCAGGAAATGCATGTTACTTCTCTCTTCATAAACTTTTGTCTTCTCGTTTAATATCTAAAAAACTAAAAGTTAAAATATACAAAACCGTAATTTTGCCTGTAGTATTGTATGGATGTGAAACTTGGTCCCTTACATTGAAAGAGGAACATAAATTGAGAGTATTTGAAAATAAGATCCTTAGGAAAATCTTTGGACCTAAAAGGGATGAGGAGACAGGTGAGTGGAGAAGGTTACATAATTTAGAACTACATAATTTGTATTCATGTCCAGATATTATTAGAATAATTAAATCAAGAAGGCTCAGGTGGGCAGGCCATGTGGCACGAATGGGGGAGGAAAGAGGAGTTTACAGGATTCTTGTTGGGAAACCTGATGGTAAGAGACCTGTAGGAAGGCCAAGACGAAGATGGAGGGACAACGTTGAGATGGACCTAAAGGAAATCGGTAGGGATGGAAAAGAATATATAGATCTTGCTCAAGATAGGGAAAGATGGAAGGCCTGTGTTGCTGCAGCCATGAATCTTCGGGTTTAAGAGGGCTAGAGAGTTAGTTAGTTAGTTAGTTAGTTAGTTAGATAAAAAGAGGCATTTTGCCAAACTACCGGGCTCTAATTATCATTATCAACAGTACTTATTCTAAGAGGATATACCAAATTATTTGCTGTATAGGCATACACATTGATTGCCAAGGATTCATTCGCTTGTCTTTCAAATTTTGCTATGTCGGATATAGCAACAGGATACTGGATACCTAACATAGCATATTCAATCTTGTCTACATATTTTTTTATAATGACTAACCCGTTCCGGATTATTTGAACAATGAATCGGGTAAAGCGCTGCCAAAACACACCACATAAAACACTTATTGTCAGTATTATGAATGTTCAGCACGGCTCTCTTATGCTGAATTTCTACTGGAAGTGGAACGTAGCTGGAAGCAGAAAAAGGCATGAATTTGCTTACATGAATAATTAACATGTGAGGACTTCCGCGTAGACCATCCCGAACCCTCACCCTCGAACTCGTCGTGTTTCTTAACCAGTTCTTTGGAAATTTTAGAATAAAAGGTGTTCAAATTATCAATGTCTGCCAAATAAAAAACTTGGTTTTTCATTCTGTGATAAAAAGTAGTTGTTGTTCTATTGGCTTCCTCATATTCAGAAAATAGAACAACATATACCTTTATAGAGTTGTTTTCCAATTTATTTTTCAGAATATTTATGGTAGATTTTTTTATTTCACTCAAGAAACTAGAAATATCACAGCGTGGGTTCGAAGTAAAACAGAAATCCTGGAGTTGGTCATTGAATGCAGAAATAATCGGCTTTTGATTAGGCAACTTAATTTGTTTGGAAGTAGAAGCTTCAGCTTCAGAATGATCAATTTTTCTTTTCAATGTTCCATGTCCGGTTGATACCTTGCAAATTTTCAGGTGTTTACTTAAATGTGCAATGCTAATTATTTTTTCGCATTGAGGACAAGGCTTAGTAGGTAACAAACGATTTATTGTTGAACCTGTTTCGCTACATCTTGCCCTATGTTTGCTAATATTAATTTTGGAGATTAATTTCCCACAAATAGCACATTTGATGAACTTGGTAGATAGCATTTTTTTAAATATGCTTTTCTAGAGAAAACGCAAATCGAAAAAATTAAGTAAATAACAATAAAACGCACAATCGACTCAAAATTCAATGAGATAATTACAATAATTGATAGAATGTAACTTAAAAAAACAATAGTTGTATTTATAATAGAATTTTTCAGCTCAGGTATTTATATATAAATTTTCTCGGGAAAATACAAAAAAAAACCGCACAATTAAGTCAAAATTCAATCTACGTGAAAAAACCACTTAAATCACCTTCAAAATAAAATAAATATTTGTACTAAGTATAAAAAAATAATTAATAATTACGATAAAATTTTTAGCTACGTTATTTATATAGAATTTTTCCGGAGACAACAAATAACATCCAATCACATCAAAACTAAATCTCATCAAAATTACTATGAAAAAACCCACTTGAAACGCCTTTAAACTTGAAATAATAAATAGTATGTACCTTTAAAATAAATTAAATACTTAACTTTTGACAAAAAAAATTATGAGGAGCACTGCTACAACACCTCAGTACTCTTCAAACACTCTCACGATATTGACTGATCTGTAATGCGATAACCCTATAAGTAACCTAAGTGCGGATGAAAACATCCGAAACAGTAAGTCAATCAGAAGACAACACATCATCGCATTACGTCATAACCAACAACACGCTAGATATGAGTCATCATAATATTGCGTAAACATTGCGTAATAACCTGTTGCATAACGTGTAGGCGTGGGTGTAGGTGTGGGTGGGTGTGGGTGGGTGTTACGTAATTTAACTCATAAGAAATTATGACACTCGTACCAAGTGTGAGGTGAAAAAACACAGATTTGCAATAGTATAAAATCGACAAAAACATCATCAAAATAGGTTTTCCACTGTGGTTAAATTAATAAAAACAATAGGCCTCGTACCAAGTGTGAGGTGAAAAAACACAGATTTGCAATAGTATAAAATCGACAAAAACATCATCAAAATAGGTTTTCCACTGTGGTTAAATTAATAAAAACAATAGGCCTTGTACCAAGTGTGACTTTGAACTGCTAAAATATATGTACTTATCCACTTCGTCATTCTGATACTAGTTCTCTGTGACACACTGAACACATGAGAAAATAGAAATGATAGAACTCAAAATTCCAAAGGTAAGCAACACATAGGCTAATATGATGTATATTCAGGGCATTATGAGGCAAGTTACAAAAATTGTTGAAAAAACAAGGATATGAGTAGTAGTAATACAAGCTCTCCAACGACTGTGTTTATCTATCGTATCATGCCGAAGGCATGACTCGAATCGAACCCCGGGCGCCATAGTCCGATATTCTAATCATTTCATAAAAAGGGCCCAAGTATGAAAGAAGCTGGAAAGAGCTTCTTTCAAGCAAATAACATCTGTGATCTTCAGCGGATGTAAAAATCCGCTGATACGAATTCTTCCGGAATCGCAGGAAAGATACTGCAAACACAGCTTTACGTTGAAAGCACGGTCTCTCAACGGCCAAAGTTCGAAGTTAAATAGCTCGGGAGAATATTTCTTCACACAGTCGGTATCTGAAATCTATCGCGTGCACAGTCGATGCCTCGGAATTATACAAACGGCTGAACTAAGAAAGTTATGGCGTGAACAGTTGTTGCCTCCTACTTAAAGTCGGATTACCGAACGTTACCAAAGGAGTTACAGCGAGGAGTAGTACGCTATTGGAAAGGAGTTTTATTTCAGGAGAGTTCATCAGAGTTTCATCAACGAACCAGCGACTCGATCGTCACTTCAAGTTCCTCAGGTAACGAACGTTCCTAAAATCCTTGTCTATCATTCTCTCACACCCCTGCCACACCAGTCAATTAAGGTGTTTATATTTAATCGTGAGTGGTTCTTATTTCATGGGGCTAGTACCCTTGCAGTTTGAGTGTAGACGTAGCTTCTCAGAGCTACCCCCTTTCTCTTACAACGTTCCTCTAGCTTAGCAAGCGAGTGGCCAAAGGCTTTCACATAGTCTATCAACGATCCCCGAAAGATAGACAAACTCTTGTTTATACGCTATGCATTGGATAGGCCTACACATGTAATAATTTACAACTGTGAACAAGGCAGTATATTCGCTACTTATTCCTCATTAGATTGTTACTGTGGTTGTACGTGTTTTAGCAAGATCATCTTAGAAACTCCAGTTTAAGAATGTGATGGTTTTAGCCGTAATGTAACAACGTGAACCTCGGATATTTCCGTTATCAGCACAAAAGTACCACAAGGCATCTGGACACAAACCTGTAGATATCAACCTTGCAACGAGATTTGCAACTATTTCACATGTAGCTGGGCGTAAAGAGCCACATCTAAGCTGTAAGTCTAATAAAATTTATTGTTGTTGATATTTGACGTCTAGGCTGAAACAAAATCCGATATTGACACTTCATTTTGAATACGTTTTTACCATTTCTCATACCGTTGGTTCACTTCACCCTCCCCTGAGATGACTGCTGATCTTCCGGTTGGTAGGCTATGATGTTCGGTCTACTGGACGCGTTTCTCGTTTCGTTTTACAGCTAATAATGTGGTTGGTAGTTTGTCATTTCTCACAAAATTTGTGTGTTCCTTGCAACCCTGCCTGGCGCTGTTTCGCAGCAGGAAATGACGTCACAGATACGATCAAATGTTGTGTTGGGTTGCCAGCATCCAGGCGGCAAAACTGTCTTTTTTGATCGGCTGTAGCGTCGAATTGACGCACCAATGAGAAAAATGTTACTGAGAAAAGCTGTTTGTTTTGATGTCCTCTATACGAATTTGTGGTCCGTGGGAGCCATTAAAATGACACCCTGTATATTGTAATTATTATTAAATAGCTTATTATCAGTGACGTGCGGTGACGTCGACACTTGGGGTAGCAATCAATGGCGTGCCCAAGGGGGTTGGTGTATCGTAGGTCATACCCCTCCCCCCTTTAGGGTCCCGTATTCCTAAGAAAAAAAGAACGTCAAATATAGGGAAAGATTGCAAAATGATGAATGAGTACTAAAAAAAGTACACGTAATTCCCACCCCCTTTCGAAAATGAAAAATTACTTGATTTGAGTATTAAGCCAGAGATCCCGGCCATAGGTGTTCTTTGTGTGTGTATGTCCCTTCATCAATTTTATCGTATAATCATCGCGAATAGCTAAAAGTGGCAGAAAAACGGAGTAAAATATACCTAATCAAGCAATCAATCAATGATTTGATTTTTGTTACTTAGCGTCGCTTTTTGTCACATTTCGTTAATTGCGAAGATGACACGATAAAATTAATGAAGGGACAAAAACAAATAACGTCTATTCCCAGGTATGGGTTCGAACCCGGAACTCCAGGTGTCGTAGCGCCCTGTGATAACCACTCCCCCACGGTTGGTTGATTTGTTTGTCGATTTGGTGTTTTAAGTCCACTTTATGCAGAGAAAGGCTAATCGGGACTGAACTTACAGTTTAAAGTGGGATCCGAACCAATATGTGCCTCCATCGGGTACAGATACCGGACCAATTGCACTCACTCACGGAGGTCGGCCGACAACAAAGATGAGTGGAAATACATGGGTATCGGTAAAACAAACTGCATTTTTCCTCAGTGGTAATTTTCAATTGGATTTTTGAAACATCATCTTTGTATATGATCAACGTTTTTTCCAAATATTTACATTGCTCGATTTTCTAATTTCTCCATCCCACAATCTCGTTACTGAAGGATCTGGTATCGAGCCCTGGCCTGTACATGAGTGTTCCTTTGTATCCACTCCACTCTTCACCTGTTTAATTTAAAAAACGTTCATCGTCATGACAGAAGGTATAGGTAAAGTGATGGAAGAGTAACGCTTTTTTTAAAAAATACCTCCCAGTGCATTTGCAGGGCACTGTAAAATCGGGAGTCTAGACTTCTCTGTTTACGATTGTCCCTCATGACTTCCTTAAGCTCATTAGATACGTATTGCAATTAAATCTATACAGCCAGAAAAAGTGATGGGAAGAGGCAAAAATTCAACATATTAGAGCAGATAAACCGGTAACAAAACACACTTTTTTGTAGTTTCTTCAATAATATTCATCTGGCTTTCTGAGTTCTCGGATACATTTTTCATTCCAAATTATTTCATTATTCAATGCAGAGTACAACCCATAGGATCAAGAATGCTCGCTCATCACGGGTTCTAATCCCAGCCTGGATTGTTCTTTGTGAGGTCCCTTCAATTTCATCACATCATCACTCATCCTCATTTTCGCGATAACCAAATGTAGCAGAGAAGCGAAGTAAAATTAACCAAACCAACAACAACAATATTAAATACGTTCGTATTTACGGCTGTTAAGTTTACCCATTTTTTTTTACCGGAGGCCAAGAGATTAGTATATTTCATTAAAACACTACTGAAACGAGAGCGAGAGAGAGCCTGAGCAAATATTTGTTATTTAATCATTATATATTCCATATTTGGAAAAAAAGAAAGAAAGCATAACATTATTGTCTGCACATAATACGTTTCCATTTCATAAATAATAAAATTACATCCCAGATTATACATACGTATTGTACAACGTGTAAAAAGTTGTGGTGTATATACAGAGAACATAAGTACTGCAGATAATTGTCCCATAAGTTCTTTAGAGGATTTACAAAGAAATCGAAGGGAAATCAATCCCCTATCTGTCCTATAGGAGATAGACTGGAGGACCTGAAAGCACGTGCTTTCATCCATTGCAGCAGGGGGCGACGGGGCAAAGGGGATAGAGGCAGAAATCTTCCCTTTCCCTTCGGGCGGTCGTTTCTACCTGGAATTGGTGAGGCGGAGGAAGAGCGAGCTAAGCCAGCTTTGCCCGCGCGGATCGCACCGAGGGACAAGAAGCGCGTGAAAAAAAAGTGTTGCATATGAACTGTGGCTTTAACAATTTAAATATTGTACTCCTCATTGCACGTCACTCCTTATTATATTGTATTTGTTATATTTATACGTATATTTATTACATGTGATAAATATATAGTTATTGAATATATGAATATCCACAGTGACGAAACCTTGTAAGAGATAAGAGGAGGCCCATAGGCCTCTATTACGGATAATTTTATATTTATTACTTATAATTCCATTAAACGGTGCTTAATACAAGAAAACTGAAATATTATGTTTTACGATAATTACCGCAAATTTCCACCCCTGCCTGCTACTCGATCCTCACATGGAGTGAGGCATGATGGTATTGAGGCATTACTTTAATGATTAGTAACATAACTGAAAACGTGCTCCAGTCCTTTCCGTTGACGTAGTGTAACGTCGTCTCCTTGTCATCAAGGTGTCCCGAGTTCGATACCTGGTGGAGGCCCATTGCGGTTCGGATCGCACTTTAACCTGTAAGTCCAGTTCCGATTAGCCTATCTGTGCATAAATTAAATCGCTCACTACAGAAAGGCAACATGTCCACATTTCACAATTTTCTCAGGAGAGGCACAAAAAACTGCATAAAACTATTTTTATGATATTTCCATCATGACATGTATTTTTCCTTTCTTAATAGAAGTATACGTGGTGAAAATACGAATGCAAAATTTGTGTATGACGTAAGGGGATAGATGGGGAGTTTGTTTTGTGTTTTGGACATGTTCCTTTTCTGCAGTAAATTGAGTGGTCGAACGAATTTTGGATTGAATTGATTAAAGAAAAACACAATGAAATTTATAAACTTACTTTATTGTAAGAAAAATTATTTCTTAAACATTCCTCAATAATATTTGATGTTGTGGAACTACAAATTACTCAGTCATCTTTGTCTTCAGCATGTGTTTCCGTTTTGATAGGCCATGATGTTATTGAACTCCAAAACAGCCTATTGTCTTCAGGTATGTAGACCAACGTTTTTGTGATGTCATCCATTTTGTTGTTGTTTATGGGCAGTACAGAGTTATAGGCTTGTCTGGAAGGCAGTTCAAATTGTTCAGCAGACTTCCTCAGCCGAAAAGTGTCCACTATGAAGCCACCAATATTCATGTTACACTTAACACTATGCGGAGTTTGAGATGAGAAGGTCATCTCACGGTATTTTGAAATACTGAAAGTCTCTTTCAGGTGTTTAGGGACATTTGTACCATAAGAGTTATCGCTCAGACAGGTTTTTTGTCAAATTCAGGCCACCAAGAACTGTAATCATTTGACCCTGGTGTTTTAACCGGTATGATTTGCGCTTTCCAATTGACGTGCTCTTTCCCTGAAACTTTTGCTTTTTTAATTACATTTCTAAGTTCAAGACTCCTTTCCTTTTCTTAACTACTTCTCCTTCGTCAGCAGAAGTGCTCATTTCCTGACATCACAATATGATTCACAATCAACGAAGAGAAAACACTGGAATAAACTTCCACACCGAGGGTTTGAGCTGTACTGTCAAAGAACAGAGCGTAGTTCGTAAACTGGCCACCTTATCGCCACAACGAAATCTCATTTACTGCAGACAGGGAACTAGTCGGGACAAGTTCCCTTTCTGCAGTAAACGGAAAATTGAAGGCATTGCCATGCCCATTGTTATCGAGCGGACAGGTGTCATTTCTGCGGTAAACGATCCATTGAGCTATTACAAACCATTATCGTCACACAAAAGGAAATGTGTAAATATTGGACTAGTTGCCTTTCTGCAGTGAGCGATTCAATTGGACTTAAACACCAAATCAAATCAAATGAACAAACACATGGACAACAAAACACAAGCTCCTAAGTTGGGTTTTACACTGGTTCTCAGTCCACACACGAAAACCTCGTTAACCTGAAAAAAGCCTGTCCAGGTTGTACTAACTACATGGAGGAGAAGTTGACGTTTGGGTGCCTCTAGAAAACTCATAACCTTACACCCTGAGAGGACGATAGTTCTCTTTTGTTAGGGTCGGCCCAAGTGGCGGAATGGTTAGCACATCGCTCTACAACGCCAGGGGTCCCGGGTTCGAATCCTGGCCTGGGAAAGGATGTTTGTGTGTGTCCAGTCATCAATTTCATCATATCATCACTCATTCTCATCTTCGCAAATTAGCCAAAGTGGCACAAGAAGCGAAGTGAAATAAAGCAAATTAATCAATCAATATTTTGTTAGGTATTGTTTATTGTTATTTTCACGTATTGCGATTGATGTTCATACCTTCTCATGGACGTATTACGTGGAAAGAGAGAAAAGGAAGGACTTGGCTTCACCGCTGAGACGTCTTAGTTCTTTCGTCACAAACTGTCTGACGACCTCAACTGCCATAAATTTAGTCGTTCAGATAAAGTTGCTTCTGCAATGAGATGCCTTGGAGGACTAGAAAGCTGTTGTATTTGTGTGAAATCCCATCACGGGTACAGACCTCAGTGGTAGAATGGTTAGCGCAGCATGCTACGACGACAGGGGTCTCGGGTTCGAATCCCGGTCTGGGCATAGGTGATCTTTCTCAGTGTCCATTCATCAATTTCATCATAACATGACTCATCCTTATTTTGGAGATTAGCCAAAAGTGAAAGAAAAGGAAGTAAAATAAACCAAATCAATCAATTAGATGGCGAACGAGAAACAGATTTCATTTGTGCTAGGTGCTCTAAACTCAGTAAGGTTAGGACATATATTGAGCCCCATAGTTGCAGTGAAACGTTTGAAGTATAATGCGCAATTTAGGAGGTTACTTGAGGCCCAATTTCATTTTTCTACTACAATGAACGCCGCATTTTTTGGGTTTTAGAGTTTAAATTTTGATATCGTATAGATACCTTAGAGTATTGGTCAATTATTGCAACTGGATCCAAACATCTCACATGTTTCAAGGTAGTAGACGAAAACCCGATTTTCTCTTTCTTGTCAGAGGCTCAAATTCTAATAATTTTGACTACACTTCATTCTAGTAGAATACGAAACGGAAATCTGAGAAATTTTATCTCATCACTCAAGCTATAAGCTTTTAATGAAAAAACATACGCTAATATTTGATACAGTATGTAGTGACAACTATAAATGCAACAAATATGGAGGTTTCAAACTTAAATTCATGTAGTCACTAGATATGTTGACTGAGAAATCAGTAAACCTCTCTCTGAGGTCTAAAACTAAGCCATCAGCCCTGAACATGACGTTTAAAACAAACAGTAAACTTTTAATAATCTAATTGGCCAATAAATAAAAGTTCCTCCTTTCCAGGAGATGAGGTGGTTCATGCACTCCAAAGTTTGCAGCGTTAAAACCCGAAAGACCAGAGAATTCATGGTATATCGAGACGATACTTGTCTATCTCTAGTCTCGTCTTTTTCTGTCCTTTCACACACAAAATATAAATTAATAAAGAAAACGTTAAGGAGAAAAGTAAAACTTACCAGTTTTTGATTCTATATCAGGCGACTAAGTGCAGTGCAGTGATCTTCCGACGCGACCTTGCAGTTGGTGTACTTTCTGCAAACGATTTACACGTATATGTGCGGAAGAAAATTCAAATTCATTACTACAATTTCCATAGTAAATGCCAAAACACGCCTTCTGCCGACTTGAATTTTCAAGAACTTACAAGGTACACCTTTTCTCATGGCTGATGACCATTTGTCAGCAAGGGGTCTTCTTAAAGAAAGCTCGTGTTCGGAAAGTGCACCGGAAGATTTAAAGTTAAGCTGCTCTCTTCCCTCCTTTGCCGGTGTATTGTTATATGAAGGCGCACTTGTAGGTACAGAACCTGCCAGGCGTCAAAACAAAACTGCAAAAAGAAGCAGCGAATACCAACGGGTATACTGCGATGTCAGAGACCTGACTGCGATGTCACGTGCTTCTTGCTGTTAACAGAAACTTGAGTGCACGTTAACATATCTAGTGCAAAAAAGATCTTTCAAAATATTCTTCACAACCAAGATAAATCGAAATAGATATAGTTTTTAATTTTTTAGGTAATGACGCGGAGGATAGCAAAAATACAATATTGCTCCCCTCTGTTCTTTCTTCACATCAAGCAATACTGAATGTGGGTTATGGCCCCACCCATTCTCGACCTCGGCCATTTTGGAGGCGATGTGATCAGCACTATGCTCCGGCCGCCTTTACACCCCCAGGTACCCATTGATGAAGGGCGTATCCAGGGGGTGGGTCTAGGGGTCCGGAGCCCCCCCAAATTTATTTCATCTTTTTGAAAATAATCAGCATATTTTCCGATGAGACACTGACGTAGCAGATATGGAAAAAATCTCTGTGTGCACGGTTTGTCGATTCTGACAATAACATGCACTAAAGTTTCACACAGTAGAAACGTAGCCAGGGGGCCTCGGGTGAATGAAGCCCCCAGAAATCCTACAAATATTTAAATTAAATAGTGTATAATGATAATTAATTTTACTTCCTTAGCAGGATTAGACATATTGTGTAACAAGTTGTAACGTACTGAGAAATTCATCTTCAGGACTTTTACCCTACACTTTTTCGACTTTAGATGGCGGCTTCTGATAAGGGATGAGCCCCTCCAGAATTAAAATTCTGGCTACGGTCCTGCTGGGTAGTGATATATCAGCTGAAACTTTCACTTCAGTTCTTCTTAAGTGTCACAAACTTGTCCTTGACATGAAAAAAAATCATAGGCCAGGGTTACGATGGTGCAAATAATAGGAGTGGCAGAGGTATGCATTCACGAATACAACAACAGTACCCAAAAGGAATGTGCGTACACTGTGGCAGTCATTAGTCATTAGGCATAAATTTAGCTCTGGCTTCAGCCATGTCTAACTCCACCGTGAGAAACTATTTTGGTACAGTATGTGAAATTTGTGTTTTGTATTTTAGAATAACAGATGTAATGGTGAAGTACTAAAAACAATAAGTATTGGATTAAGTACGAAACAGTAAAGAAAAATGAACTATTGTCAGTGTGCGAAACACGATTTCTAGAATAACATGATTAAATTCGCGTTTTTGTTAAACCTTAATAGTTATGTGGAACAGTAGAGAGAAATATATGTTTGAAAACATTTATTTTATATTTATTTATTTTGCCCCGATTTCAGCTAATTTTCCGAGGGGAAAATATCCAAAAAATTCAAATTTTACTATTTTTATAGCATAAAAAATTATTATGTTTTTTTTTATCAAAGTTCAATTACTCAATTCTATAGGCCAAACTTCACCCCACGAGCATAAATCAGTATATTTTTAAGCATATATTTACAATTATCATATTTCTAAGAGAAATAGATGTGTTGATAGTGATTTGAGTTTTGAAGTTCAGTATATATAATTATTTCTCAAATGTATATTCTGATAATTTACGTCTGAAATGTATATGTGTATTTTTAAAGAAAAAAAATGCACATGTAGATACTAATTTGAGATATTAGCAGTGCTGTATATATAAATTATTTTTTAAATATATGTTCTGATTAATTTACGTCCGAAATGTATATAATATTTTTAGAAGAAAAGTTATATAAAAATATATATGTACGCACCTTTGTGTGTAGAATACTAATAACATATAAATTTATAATTAATTTTTATTAAGTATAAATTGTTCTAACATTTTTTGAAAAAAAATATATATAACCTAACATTTTTTAAAAAAATTAAATATATAAAACCTAAGAAATTTTATTTTAATTTTTTTAAATATATAAACCTAACATTTAAAAAATATATAATTATGTATATACACAAATCATAAAAAAATTAATAACAAAAAAATTAAATTAAACCAAAAACAAAAAATCTTGTATATAGAAAATATACCACATCAGACATAAATGATGAAGCCTCAGATATTCCAAATTTTCTAGCTAAACAAAAAATTATAGATGCAATTCAAAATAAACTTAAAATATGTTCTCTCAAAATATATTTTAATCTATTCTCAATGTATATAAATTCTCATAGTGAAAAAGAACAATATATTCATCGTACCCGTGTGTTAATTTTACACTATAATGACATTCTTTGTTTGTATGATATTTACGATAGAATTTGTGAAGAACTTAAGTTAAAATAACAAGAGTTCCAAGGGAGAGGTTCGGGTTGGTCACTTTGTGATACAAATCATAAACTTGAATTGAAAATAGCAAAATATGTCCCTCTTGGGGCTGGATCTAGTTATATTGAATTACCCAACCAGATCAAAAACAAGAATGCTGTAATAAATATTCAAAATAATGACAATAAATGTTTTTTATGGTGTCTAATAGTCTATTTTCATTTAGTATCTGACAATAAATATCGTGTCTCTAATTACAATTATTCTGAATATATAGCAAGTTTAAAAAACCTATGTCAGGCATAAACTTTCCAGTAGATATCTTAGCTATCAATCAATTTGGAAAACAATATGAAGAACACTACAATCCACCAATAGCTGTGCATGTTTATGGTATTAATAAAAAAGGTGAAATTTATGTACTGCGTCACCATTCACCAGCAGATGGTGCATACATTATTAGATTATTATATGTTACAAAAGGAAACAAAAAACATTATTGTCCCATACAGAATCTCCCACTATTGGTGAGAAAACAAAAAACATCACACACAGCTAGAATAGCAATATGTGATCGATGCTTGTCAAAATTTGATGGAAGATGTGGGAAAACATGTGAAGAGAAATTAGAGGAACATATTAAAAATTACTCTCTCTACCCTCCTGTGACTTATGATGTTTTATGCAAAAGTATAAAATTTAGTAATTATAAATCATTGGTACGACATCCATTTGTAATTTATGCAGATTTCGAAACAATACAAAAACCAATACCAACATGTATCCCAGATTCGAATGCATCAAGTACAACACATACAGCTAAACATAAAGCATGTGGTTTTGTACTAAAACTGATAAACACATTGAAAAAAAAAAACAATCTACCTCCATATATTTATCGAGGCAAAGATGCAGCCCAAAAATTTATTCAAACACTTCGAGAGTGGGTTGAAATTCCTGCTCCAATTTTACATGATGAAAAAGCAATGAATGATCTTACACCACAACAACAACAGGAACATGATAATAGTTTAAGTTGTAAATACTGTAATAGATATTTTATTTCTGATAGTGAAAAAAATTAACACCACAACCATTTTAATGGAGAATATATTCATAGAATTTGTAATTCATGTAATTTGCAAATACAAAAACCTAACTTCATTCCAGTATTCATTCACAATTTACAAAATTTTGATGCACATTCATTTATCAAAGAATTGGGAGATACAGAGAATATTAATATTATACCAAAGATAAATATATTGCAATAGAGAAAACTATCAAATTAGAAAATGGAAAAAGTTATTCTTAGATTCCTGGATTCATATCAGTTTCTTTCTAGCAGTTTAGCTACTCTGGTGAGTCAATTAACCAACGATGAATTTGTTCATACAAAAGAATATTTTGGTGAGGATAAGATAGAATTGCTAAGGAGAAAAATTGTCTTCCCATATGATTACATAGATAATTTTGAAAAATTCAATGAGACACAGTTACCATCGAGAGATAAATTTTATAACAAACTTCAGGATGGAGAATGTAGTGAGGAAGATTATCAATATGCATAGAGAATCTGGAAAATACTAAATTGCAAAACAATGGGGGATTATCATGATAAATATTTGATTTTAGATACTCTCCAGTTGGCTAATGGGTTTGAAAATTTTCAAGATCGTTGTTTTAAGAAATATAATTTGGATCCTGTATTTATGTACACAACACCCGGTTTATCCTGGCAGGCTATGCTTAAATATACAGAAGTTGAAATTGGTCTTATTAATGATATTGACCAGCTCATGTTTCTTGAATTTGCTAAACGTGGAGGTATAACCCAATGCTCTTTAAGATATGCTAAAGTAAACAATATATGTTTATCTAGCTACAATCCTTGTCAAGCATCTAAAAACATATTTTACATCGATATGAACAATTTATATGGTTATGTGATGACTCAATCACTGCCAATCGGTAATTATGAATGGATGAGCGAGAAAGAACTTGAAGACAGGGATTTCCTAAATTCGTCTGAAGATCATCCAGAGGGTTGTTTCTTGAAAGTTGATTTGGAATATCCATCTCATCTCCATGACCATCACCACGGATTAGCTATGGCACCAGTTTCTCAGAAGATCCCAGGTACAGAGGAAACAAAATTAGTGTTATCTTTTCAAAATAAAAAAAAATATCATGTTCACTATCAATTGTTGCAATATTACTTGAAGCAAGGTTTAAAACTTACCAAAGTCCATCAAGGGTTAAAATTTAAACAGAAAAAATTGTTAAAATCTTATATTGAAAAAAATACAGATAATCGAATACAAACAAATTCAAAAGTTGAACAAAATCTTTATAAATTAATGAATAATTCAATATATGGAAATTTTTTACAAGACAATAGGAAGCGAGTAATATGTAATTTGGCATCTGATCCAAAAAAAATTCTAAAACTTGTAGCTGATCCTAGATTCGAGAGTTTTACAGAATCCTTGATAGCAATCTAACTCGAGGCCTGGCATTGTCGTGTTGAAAGATGAGACGCCGCCTGGGAAACAGGTGCCTTCGCACTGTGTGAGGATGCCGTTCCAGTATGTGTGTATAGGCGTGTGCATTCACAATGCCCTCACAGACGTGTAGTGGCCCAACCCCAGATGCCGTCATGCATCCCCATACCATCACTGACGCAGCTTTCTGTACCCGACGTGCATAACATTTTGTTTCATTCTGTTCCTCCTTCCGACAAATGATTGTTTTCCGTATTTTCCCATACACAACATTGAAAATGGATTCGTCCGTCCACAAAACCCTGTTCCACTGCCGAAATGTCCATCCCCGGTACATTCGTGCTCACCGCAGTCGATTGTCTTCGTTCAACGTGGAAAGGAAGTGTTTACGTTTCGCCTTGTACACTCGGTAACCGCATCGCTGTAGGTAACGGCGAATGGTTCTGGTTGACACTTCAATGTGAAAGCGTTCTCGAGTCCACAGTCGTAATTCGGCCACAGAAACATGATTGTTGGTCTGGATATAGCGCCTAAATATCCATAGGTCACGCACGCTCAGCACGCTCGCACGATCCTAGATTCGAGAGTTTTACAGAATCCTTGATAGCAATCTAACTCTTATTGAAAGAAGAAACTCTAATGTAAAGTTTAATAGACCGATAGCTTTGGTGCTACAGTTCTTGAATTGGCTAAATTAGAAATGTATAAATCTTTTTACGATATTATGAAACCTAGACACAAAGATAAAATTGAAATAGCATACATGGATACTGATAGTTTTATATATGAAATAAAAACACCTGATTTATACAGTGATTTGCTTTCTATGAAAGAATATTTTGATTTTAGTAATTATCCAGAGAAATATCGATTACACAATCTCGAAAACCAAATGATCCCTGGGAAAATGAAAGATGAGGCAGCAGGGTCTATAATAAAAGAATTTGCCGGTCTAAGACCGAAAATGTATTGGCTAAATATTGATGGCGAAGAAGAAGTTAAAAAAGTTAAGGGTGTAAGTCGAGCATGTACAAGAAAACTTACAATGGAAAATTTTAAAAAATCTTTATTTGAAAAGAAAACAAAAAAGATGTATGCATATAATCTCACTAGCAAGTTGGATGGTGTGCATGCAATATATAGAAACAAAATAGCTCTCAATGGGGATGATAATAAATTGCAAATATTAAATTGCAATGTCCATACTAGAGAATATGGACATTATAATACAAGCAAACAATGTAATAAATGTACATGAATTAACATTATTTTTTAAATAGTATTAAAATTGTTCCATTTTTATTATATTATATTAAATAGTAATAAATAGTAAATAGTATTAAAATTGTTATATTATCTATTAAAAATATATATTAGTATTAAATAGTATAAAAATTAAAATTGTTCTATCACTCTCTCATTTTTTACATCATATATGTATGACTTTTCTACAATTAAAATTGCATTGCATATGGTATTTTCAGGTAAAGTTTCATGAAACTCACATATTAACTTAATATTTGTTCGATCATTAATAACTACCAATTTTCTATTTGATGCATTTATTAAAGACATTGGTCTCTGAATTATAAACTCGTCTGGATTATAATACATATTGATATTTCCTTCAGTTACTAGTTTAAATGTACTATAGGCTTCATATAACTTCAAATAATCTTGATCTGCAATGTTTAAATTGTAATTTTCACTTGGGAATACCTCATTTAGACCATTCTTCAGATATATATTTTTAATTTTACAATTATCAAACTGGCTGCTATCTTTTTCCTGATTGTCATTTCTCCCTGTCTGAAACAATACAGCTACAAACTCTGGCATATCGTATTGTAGAGATTGAAACTGATTAGTAATATCGTATTCAAAAAAATTACCCCCCACTGGCCTTTGTATGCATTGATATGTATAAAACTGAATCTGAATTTGAGGATTTTTCAAAATGTTGGCTTTGTATTTGAGAGCATAATTCGATTCATATTCAACTACAGGCATAACTCCATAGACTGAATCACACATTTTGCAGCTTCGGGTAAACTAGCATCATTGGCTGTTAAATCTGGATTCAAAGTTTTGTATCTCATTATCGAATTATGATCATTGGGTGATCTGCGAAATATGATACTTAAACCACATTTCCACATAATTTCTTTATAATCAGAGAAAAAACCAAAAAAACAATCTCATGGGGAACAGTACTGTGTGACTTTTTGCTTGAATTTTTGTTCCAGCTTCGAACCCCCCAACTTTATAATATACACTCTCTGATTTGGATAGGTTCAATGTTCCCACTGTAGTGGATGTAATCCCAGGATAATCAATTCTGTCTATGACTGTACCATGCTTTCTGATTTCAATTTGTGAGAATAAGAATGGAAAAAAATTATCCATACGTTTTACATTAGCAGTAGCTGGAAATTCTTCACTATTATTTTTTTTTACAATATCAAATTTTATATACAGATCCGATCTATGTGGATGCATGAAACCATCCCCTACTGTAATATCATATTGAATTTCTTTATGCGGTTCATTGAGGTTAGCAAATGTCCTCCTGTTTGGAGGAAATGACTGCAACTCGTAACTCTCGATATTTTCCATTGGTATTCATTTATTTATTTTAAATATTAATTTCTATTATCGCCGTGGTATTAGCACCGGCAAAATTGATGATCTCATTTTTCTCATTTGTAATTGTTATCTCTATGTAATGAACTTTATCAAGAGAAACAGGGAAATAGACTTGTGGGATTGGGGAATATATGATAGGTTCCATAAATTCTGAATTTGGCTTAAATGTAGCAATGATACCTGTCTCTTTGTGGCTACCAACTGGATTTTCTTCAGCTTTAATAACCATTCCTTTAGCAATATTGCTATAGCTAAGAATTTTGGTATAAATGTACCTATGTGCCTAATACCTGCTTCTAATTTGCTATTGTTGGGGAGACCTAAAAGTTCGCCCATGGTAGATAGGTCTACTGTTTCTTTGGTAGATACGATCTCCACTCTGTGTGTTACAGAGTTTTGAGATAGCAATACAGTGTTAGGAAGTTCAGATTGTAAAGTAGATAAATTATATTGTCCAAGAGGAATAATATTTTTTTCATTACATACAAATATAGAATTGTTGTAGGTAGTTACATTTGGAATCAGATACATGCTGTAGAATGCTCTTAGAGCTATGGATTTTGGATAGATAATATCATCGTGGAGATGTAGTTTCAAGACCGAAGTCTCGCTGGAGAGATGAAAAATTCCCATATTTAATATTCCACACTGCTTTTTGAAAATCTTGTAATTTGATGTTATGTATTTTATTTAATATTCTAAGCATTGTAATGCAAGCATGACCACATATAATTTGATCGAAATCTTGAATACGTTCGTCGTTGTAATAAATCTTAACATGTTTTAAATAATGAATTAATTCTGTAGGCGGTGCCCCTCCGAAAGAATCGAAAATAAAAGCATTGTTATTTTGTTTATAATAGCATATCCAGTGGGTACCGATATTTTTCGACATGACCAAATTCACAACACCACATTCTCGTGAGAAAGGTGGACTATCTTTAGGGAGAGAATCAAACATAAAAACCCCCCTGAAATGTCGAATTTAAAATATTTTAACTACAGATTCAATGTCTTGGTTTGTGAGTGTTTCTTCTTTTTTTTAATTTTCTGAGTGCTCTGGACTTCACACCACTGCCAAATTTTCTTTCCATTGCAAGATTCTGACGCTTTTGCTCTTCTAGTCCTGCCTTATTCTTTTTTGAATCAATTACAGTTTTTGCAATAGCTGCACTACCACCAGCTAAACTTCCCACTGCCCCTAAAGCCGCCAGGATAGCTGGAATGCTGAATATAAATCCTCCACTATGTGATTTTTTCTTGTATTTTGCTAACGTTTTAATTGTGGTGTACTAAGTAATATTTTCATTCCATTTCCTCTGGCTATGCATTGCCTCTTCTTTTCCTTTTGTTTTTTTTAGTTAAAATTGGATTAATTTTTAAATTTTTAAGTTCATGACATGGAATTTGGTACACAATTTCTTTAGGTTTCATGTTGTTTTTTATTATTATTATTAATTTTTCAGGGTATTTATATATATATATATATATATATATATATATATATATATATATATATATATATATGTATTATAGACCCCATCCTAATTTTTGTTTTGTATTCATAGCATTGGTTGTACCCAATGCTGTTATTCGTTCACCTAATGATGCATCTCTGCTGGTTAATCTTCCAAATGCAGTCTCTTCCAATTTTTGATCAGCCACATGACGAGCATCCAGATATGCATGTGTGTTGTATGCAATGTCATGTTCTTTACAAGCTGCATAGAGAGGATTGATCCCCCTGTCCCCTCTTTTTAATCGTTTCTCAAGTTTTGTCCCAGGATCACAGTATTGGTAACCAGGTACGTGTATCTCAAATGAGAGCTTATTAATAATATCATTTACCAAACCTTGACCGTCCGATATATTTCAGAATTTAGGGGGTAGAGTATTAATAATTTTAATTAAGTATCCTATACCTTTGGGATCATTTACAATAAAATGAGCTAGTTTATTGCTAATCATGTCTACAATACCTATTATCTTGTTGTAAAAGATGTTGTTTCCAGCATTTTCCTCCCCTGATATAACCAGCAATCTATCTATGAGTTTTCTCACATCATCCACCCACACAAATTCTTTAGGTAAAGTATTGTTCCAGATAGGTTTAATAAGATTCTTGTATTTGTCCCCACTGCTCGATTTAACACAATTTTGAGTGACATCGTTATTTTGATATAAGGCATCAGACAGTATCAAAATATCTGAGTAACTCTGATAATCTTCATCTGTAAAATTCTTTGGTTGTTTCTTGGTGATGACTCCCATAATCCAGGAGTGCCAGGATATCTGGACCAGCTGTTTTTCCCACCCAAATTGATTTTTATGTTGTCCCCTTCGAATGTTACTCTAGATTTCACAATTTTCCAAACCACACCCTCATTTGGCTCCATGGTCGGATACAATCCAAACACTTCATCTTTTTCAAATTTGCCTGTACTCAGATAATCTCTTGCCAAGGGACCAACTCAATTTTTTCTGGTTCTTCTATGGCTGATTTAGGTGGTTGTTGGAGGGTCAGAGGTGTGTGAATACTGGATAATGGTGAAGGTGGAAAATCTGCATAATTTTTAGCAGTAAGAGGTACCAATTCATTTATGAGATTTTTATTTTGTTCTGTGACACCCTTATTCTCTTTACCGAGACCGCTGATTGCATCGGTAATTGATTGGTCTTGACGTTTGTGTTGTTCATAAAAGCCACGATTCTAAGATTTCGTACCTTTGAATCGTTTGGACAGGGAATCACGTACTTTCAAATTATCTTCAATTTTATGTTTTCACATATTTATTTTATGTTTTGACATATTTATTTTTTGATTAGAGGTTTTTTTATATCGTTTCAACGTTCAAAAAGTCGTTGATTTTATTTCTAAATTTTCCATTGTTAGGTTTTGTAGTCATGTCGATTGTAACAAATCCAAAATCTTCATTGTTCCAACAAGATGAACAGAATTTTGAAAATTGATTGTAAGTTAAGTCACCCCCCCCCCCACACGTAATCGTCACATACATGTTTAAGATTAGTGTGATCTTGACGAAACAAACAAATTAGGTTTTTATTATCTCGTAGTAACTGTTTGGGAATTTTGGAATAAGTTTGAGCTAATAAAAGCAGTCTATTTCTTTGTGACGACCCTGTGTAAAGAAATTTCGGATTTCGTTTTGATTTTCTAAAATGACGTCATCAAAAACTGCAACAGAATTTTTCAAACAATCATTGAGAGGTTTTACTTTTGATGCAAATGTAGCTATGTTAAGTCCCTCGTACAGCTTCATGAGTTGCTGATATTTCGGTTGTTCTAAACTTTTAGATAATACATACAGGTGTCTATTTTCCCGATCTAGCCAATTAGGGGCGAGCAGGAAATTATCTACCAGCAGAGAGGTTTTTCCACAACCGGAGGGACCTACAATGAGGTATCTTATATAATCAGGTAACAACTCTCCATTTTTTTACTAGTTTCTACTAAATCTGGTAAACCCTGTACCACATTCCATGTTGATGTCAAATAATCGCCTGGTTTGCCTCTATCCAACTTCTTTCTGGCAGTCCTAGCCATTTAACATGCAATTTATTATTTTTCTTACGTAATATTTTCTATCTCGATATTTTGTTCTACTGAGTTCCTCTTCATAGAATCTCCTCTTCAATATTTTATTATAATTATCTTTTATTATATATGTATTTCTATTCCCTGGTAAAACTTGAACTACAGTGAATAACTCTGTATTCCAATTTTTGGTGAATCCCTTCTCAAATAAATGTTTAAATTTACTCACTCTTACCTGTTCTCCTATTTTGTATTTTGGTTTCTTGGTAGTGTATTTATATTTTTGACAATAAACAGTAGAAATCAACCTAGACTCATCAGACTTGGTTACCTCAGCAGGTTTCATTTGAATAGTTCTGTGTACTGAATTATTATAATTATGAACTAGCTCAGGTAAAATTGGTACCCATTTATAGTTACCCTGTAGAGTAAATTGCCTCCACATGCGATTTTTTAATGTTCTGTTGAATCGTTCCACTATACTGGCTTTAAGATCACTATATGTAGAAAAATATTTAATATTATATTGTTGCATTAACTTGGTAAATGTGGAATTGTAAAATTCTTTTCCTCTGTCTGTAAATATTTTGGTATCCTACCCTCACTAAATATGGACTTTAAAGCCTCGGTAACACAAGTACCTGTCTTGGATTTTAGAGGAATAGCCCACCCATATTTACTGAATGTATCAATTACTGTAAGCATATATTTGTAACCATAATTTATCTTATGTAATTTTTTAAACTTCCTGTGCTCATTTCTATCAGATCAGCTCGAAACAAATCGTCTACCCCTTTCGTTACCACACTCAATCGTTTGTAGTTACGACGAACTGGTCTGTGTAATTCATTAACTATATGTTGTCTTGACATCGGGTGCTATAAGAAAATATGACAAATGGATTATTTTCAGGGTATAATTGTTTCACTTCAAATAATAATTGGTCACCAGCTTCCACACGAAAACCAGATAATTGTTCATCCTCATGTATTTTATATTTCTTTACAGATTCATCCCAATATACAATAGGTATCTGAAGTGCTCTGTAAACAACATCTTTTCTTTGAATGGTGAAATTTGGTACTTCTATATGTTTCCCTCCTTTACATAGCCAAATTTTAAAAAAATAATATTACCATTAAGAAAAAATTCATGATACTGAGTGTAGGGATACAATTTGTAAACATTACCTGCATTAACATAAGTTCAGTGCCCTCGTACATTTGCTACACTCTCAAGTCTAACTATCTCAACAGTGAAAAATTGACCTAATTCAAGATCGTCTAATCTGCTTAATACTGATTCTTTATATTCGTTTATAGTGCGTACCACTTATTCGTAGTTGAGTTTGATTTTCACATCGACATACAATTGTTTAAATTGTTCTTTGAGATCATAAAGTTGCGAGTTAAAACTTGATAAAGCAGATTCTTGACTTGTTTCGAGGGTACTGATTTTGTAGGTTAATGTTAGAAATAATCTCTTGTAAATTTTCTACAAGTTCAAATTTGGTACTTTGGCTTGCAAGATCGTATACCTGACTTCTGATTTCTTCAAACAATGCATGAAGTTCGTTGA
Source organism: Lepisma saccharinum (assembly GCF_977018435.1). NCBI lineage: Eukaryota > Metazoa > Arthropoda > Insecta > Zygentoma > Lepismatidae > Lepisma > Lepisma saccharinum. The sequence goes on along the minus strand of NC_139246.1, from coordinate 63,857,779 downwards.
CTATCTGGTTAGTAGGCAAAGTAGCGATGGTGTTTTGAATTACAGCAATTTCCACTTGAATGTTCTTGATGTCCTCTGACTTGAGTATTCGATTTACTGCTCTTTTTACAGATCTTAACTCCTGGGAAGTGGGTAAATTATCTACAGTATTTTGAAGTGTGGTCAAAGCTTCTTTGACAGTATCCAACTCCGTAGCACCTGCAACATTGCTCAAAGCATCTTTAAGTTGTTGTATGTCATCTTGTGTAGGCGTAGATTGCTGTAATATTTGTAAATTGTTCTGTATGTAATCTATGAGATGATGAAAATGGGATAGTTCTGATTCGGTATTGAGATTTTCCAGCTTGGTAATTTGTTCTTGAATAATGTTTAAAGATTCGGTTATGCTTGGCAACTTAAATTCCAGAGTTTCCTGTACATTTGTCAATTCATTTCTCATGGTTGTCAAAGTGTCTTCAATATGAACTATGGTACCCTGTATCTTCCCGAAATCTTCATAAGGCTCCAACTGTAATTTGATACTGGAAACACTGGTTGCGATGGCATTTAATTCGGAAGATGAAGGTAAATTATTAATAAATCTTCCAACGTTTGCAATTTGGCTTGAACTTCTGTTATGGCCCTGTTTAACTGATCTGTTTGAAGTTCAGTTTTAATATTTTCTAGTGTACGAATTTCGAAAGATAGAAATTGCACTCGTAATTCGAGAATACTAGCATTAAGCTGTTCATACTGCTCTTGGGTTTTCATATTTTGAATAATAGAAAGCAGTTCGGTACGAATAGTATCTTCTTGCTTGTTTAATTCTTGTTTCAATTGTTCCGAAGTGGTTGTTTGGAGTTGTCGGAATTTATTAAGTTCATTTTTCAACTTGGCTATGGTCTCTTCCAAGTTTTGAACATTTTCTATTGAGGCTAAGTTAGTATATTTTTGGAGTAGGGATTTAAGTTCCCCATCAATTTTCACTATGGGATTAATTAATTCACTTTGGAGATTTGTAATCTCAGCTTGTATATTTAATTGTAGTAAATTTTGTAAAATTAATAAATCTGATTTAAGTTTCTTAAGACGCTCGTCTAATCTGGCGATGTCGCTGGAATTATCTGGTATCTCTTGATGCCTTTTGTTTCCAAATATATCCATTGTTTTTATTTATGTATTTTTGTTTATTTATTTGTTTTTATTTTTAATTTGTTTTTATTTTTGTGTTTTGGTATTTTTATATATTCATGAGAGGATAAATTATTCTTATTTCGATGAAGAGAGGAATTAACTTATCATACTCCCCAATTATTTCAGCATAGAGGAAGTCGCCTGCTTCTACCTCGTATATTGTGTTGGGGTCTATTGCTTTGTGTTTAATCCTGTACAAATTTCGACCTATGTGTACAACTGCTGAATTGGGTGGAGAGGTCGAAATTTGAACTTTCCCTGTAACAGGAATTTTATATGATGGTTGGTTATTGTTGAATACATGTAATTGTTTACCCGTATCCTCATCCACTTGATACCAGATACTATTTAGATTAATGATAACCAGACCTCTTAGTTTACGATGAAAATCCCTAAAATTATGCATGTTTACAGGGATTCTTTGTATTGGAATGTGTTTCTTGAAACTGAACACATTCATAGGCATTATTTCTTTTGGGTTATTTTATTATCGAGTTTGGTCTCAAATTATAGAGAACGTCAAAACAAAACGAATGCAAAAACCGCACCTTTCTACGTTGCTTGGTTCTCGAGTAAAGGCTTTTTAATAATTTTAATACTTAGCAAAAAATTCAGAAAGTAAGAATCAAAAGGGGAAGAGGGGAGGGGAGGGGGAATACATTCATATACTGGTTTCTCATTCATAACATGAGAAGAAGCGATAATAATCCTTTTCATGTCTACACATTACCCATTGCTCGAGGTTATCTTTTGATCTCTTTGCATGTCACACGGACAATGCTCTATTTCCTGTGACGAGTATTGATTCGAAATATGTGAGTTACTGGCGCATGCCACAAAGTTAGTTGACCTTCTCAGTATTTATTTATTTACATTTTACTTGGGATTACCGCTAAGCAGTTTTTCCCATATCTATATATGTACTGTACATAAACTTACATTTTTTTAGAACATTATTATTAAAAGATACTATCAACAATTTTTTTCTACTAAATAGTTAAGCCACATTTTCTAAAAAAGATAACAATATATATCCAACTGTAAGGTTAGCTTTACAAATCAAAGTTTCCATACACTGAGGAAAAGGAATTCCACAGTTTATAAGAGTTTTATAGAATGTCTCTCTTTCTTGTGTGTATTTATTACACTCAAATATGATAAGGTGTATATTTTCCTTGTTGCCACATGTACAGTTTGGGTTTTGTACAATCCGGATCTTTTGTAAATGACTTTTAGTAGTTGTATGTCCTGACCTAATACGATTTAGTAATACTATCACATTCCGTGAACCTTGAACTTTTGTAAACCAAGGCCTCATTCTATTGAAATCAGCTATCCTCTGATAAAAGCTGCCTGCATTTTGAAATTCACCTTTGCACCATTCCTTCCAGTTTTCCTTCAACTTTTTCTTCACCCTTGGTAGAAGGTCTGTGTAAAAGGTTTTCAGCTCCAGTACAGGTTGAATTACCCTAGCTTGTTTTGCATACAAATCTGCCATATCATTTCCTAAATTTTGACAATGTGCTTTAACACAGGTTAAATGAATTATCTTTCCCCTGCTCCTTAAATTTTGTAAGTTTTTACACAGTTTATAATGCATGGGGAGCATTTAAATAATAAATCATAATTGGACTGAATTTAATATAATACACTTTTGGAATCCGTTAATATTAATATATTTTTCTTGCAATTTATATGTATAAATTAGTGCTTGGTAAATTGCATAAGCTTCAGCTGTAAAATTGGAAAAATCTTCCGGTAAATGTATCATAATTGATTCAATCTTCTGTACATCATAAACAGCACATCCTACATTTTAACTACTTTTTGAACCATCTGTATATATGAAGTAATAATTTTTCCATCTTTCCATGTAATCATATTTTGTATATTGTTCAGGAAAATAAATATCTCTATATTCACAAACGGGAAAATCTAGAGTATATATGGGTTTACTCATTACTTTCAATAATTTTTGATGATCCTCTTAGTACTCATTATATAATTGCACCCATCCTATATCTTTGCAGTTATTAATTTTGCCTGTATCATATAATTCAACCAAGTCGAATAGAATGTCGTTAAACGGATGATTAACTTCTGACATTTTTTTAACAGATATTTAATAGATATTTCTCTTTTCCTATAACTTAAGTTCCATTCGCATGCTTCCATGTATACAGCAACATTGGGAGTACTCTTCATTAGTCCTAGACACTTTCGAAGAACTTTCCTCTGCATTACTTCCAAAGGTCGAAATACACGTTCCAAAACTGTATTAAAGACTATAATCCCGTATTCTATTGTTGGTTTGTAATAGTTTTTGTAAAAATTCATCATGGTACTAGGATGACTTCCCTATTTTGTTGTAGACATAGAACGAAATACATTGTAAATTACTTCTGCCTTTTTCACTAACATTTTTACATGAGGTTTCCATGTTAATTTAGTATCAAATATAACTCCTAAATATTTTACTGAATTTTCTATGGGAATGTGTAACTTTTTGTGCATTGATTCACATTTTTCGGAGCTCCTTTTTTACTAAATATAATCAACTTTGATTTTTCTGACGATATATTCATAGACCTATTCTCGAGAAATTTCTTTATCTCTATTATTTTCGCTTCCATGTTGGTGACTCCTTTATCTACACTCTCATATATACATAAATCATCTGCATATTGTATAAATTCAAATGCCTCAGGACATATTCTTTGAACATCCATTAAATATATATTAAAAAGTAAAGGACTTAAAGGGCTTCCCTGTGGAAGTCCCCTTGTTATCCATCTTGGACCCTCAACTTTATTGTGAAAGTAAAATTATAAACAATTATTTTTAGATGCATATAAGGTATTTTCAGATTTTGTAGAATGTTTAATAATTTATTTATATTTACATTATCATATGCCCCTTTAATATCTAAGAAAGCATGAACCATCATCGTTTCGAATTCTCTTTTTCATTCTTTCCACTGATATTACTGTCGGGTCTTCAAAACTTTCTTTAATTTCCTCCTCTTCCCAGATAGCATGTAAGTTAACTGCAAGTTAAATCGACATTCAATTTAACTTGCAGTTAACTTATGTGCTATCTGGGTACAAATTCAGTGGGCACACCATATATCAATCCTTCCTTCATCAATAAGGATTCTGGGATGAACACATCAATATTATTTTCTTTATGAAAATGCATATTTTTCATGAAATTGTTAGCTTCATTCTTGGTATAAAAATAAATCTTTGCTCTATATAAACCACTTGGTTGGATATATCTGACCCTTATATCTTTCTTTCGGAATTCATTTCCTATTTTCATAGAGTTAAATTTCTTTTCTGCACCTTTTGTACTAGTCATTATTACTAAATATGACCCATTATGTGTATCATAATACGTTTTACACTTGTCTACATTATTTTCTCTTCAACCTTCTCCAAACTTGTTTACTTTATCTCTATTATCTAACCTGTCCATCCTTACTGCTTTTGCTGGAACTTGATCATCTTCAGGAGATCTGACCCTTTTAGCTTGTTTTCTAGATGTTTCTTCTATAATGTTATTTTCTATAACAATTTCATTGTCTTCTACCAAGTTCGTTATAATTTCTACTTGATTATTAAGTTCCATATAACCTATGGCATCCGCCATGACGTTAACAAGAACTGCCTTACGCAAATCATATTAATGAGTATATTTCCTTTTACCGTAGTTTTAAACTTCAAATTAAATAAGTATATGGGTTTATCTCAATTCCAGTCACAAAATTATCTCTTTATAAACAGAACTCACTGAATTAACAACTATTAATATTACCACAATATTACACAAACAGCTCAGTTTCCATCAACCACCAGTACACCGACCTTCTCAGTAAAATAATGTATTGACGTCAAAAGCTTGCACAACATACTGCAATACAAAGACGTATGTTTTCAACCTCTCTTCATGATGTCATCTCTAGCCAATAGGTAAGCTTTTTTAAACGGGGAAAAACCCGTTTTTTTTTGCATTCGTAAAGTATAAAAGTGATCGCATGAGAATACTTGGGTTTTTCATTGTAGTAGGCACTAGTGAGCAGATACGTTTGCTATAACTAGAAAATACATGTTAAAATATATATATGGGGCCTCAGTTCAGAGCTTTAAGCACTTGTTCCTTCAGAGCAAGTTAAAGTCTCTAAGTCTCTTTTAGAGGCAATTGAGTCTCCTTGAGAGCTTTTTGTCAGCATTAAGCTGAAAGTTAAAATTTTTGACATGCAAAATTTTCTCTTTTTAAGTTTGTTTGTCTGATTGAAAATATTATATTACTAACTTTAACTTGTAATAATTTCAAGAGTCTTCAATATTTTTCTTAATCTGTCAATGTTTAAAACCCTCTTCAAGGTAGATTTGATATATTACTGACACTTACATTTGATATTTTTAAAGAAAAAAAATTTTGATGCACTAACACTAATTTTCTTTTTGCAATTTGCTTATTATTCAATACATACAACCTTAGTGACAATGAAGTTCGACCAGTCACAAATATAGGAGTGCGTTGTGAAAGAAGGAGAACACATGCATATGCTGAACATATTTTATTCAGCAGGCTACATGGAACAAAGGAAAACGTAAATTTCCGCTGCAACGCAGCAATGTATGGTGTCCACACAAAATAAAACATTTTCGTCCATCTACACGTGACATTGAAGTTCGACCACTGTTAGAGGGGATCCTGTTTACCATGGTGTGACGCCGCCCCATCGGCGAATAACTGTGGCAATGCATCGCGGCATGCTGCGGACGAGTCGTTCAAGGTATTCCACATCGATGCGGTGCCATTCCTCCTGCAGGCAGGCGATAAAGTCCGCGAGTTCATTATATCCCCATCGGCAACCCTTTGATAAAACTTAACACTGGAAACAATAGCCAACAATAGCCAGACCGCTTCCGATAAGCGCGTGCACTCAGACGTTGTTGCCACATTTTCTTTACATTTCTTGTAGTTGCAAGGCGGAGCAGGCGGGTGCGTGAGTCTTTTCTCTTTACATATTGTTTAATTTGTTTGTTTCTCTTTCTTTTTCTTTACCCTTTCCTTCAATTTGGCAACATCGCTTTCCTACTCCAGTTTCTTCAAAAGAAAACCGCCCGCTTGGGTGTTTCTTTTAACAAAGAGCACCGCTCCCTTTGTTAACCGCTGGGGATATAATGAACGCGCGGACTTTAAGAGCAGCCACTGTCGTGGGTCCCCTCTGTTGCACACGTCGCTTAAGAACACGCCACACATTCTCAATGGGCGAGAGGTCGGGACTCGATGGTGGCCATGGCAGAATTCGCACGTGATGGCGAGTCAACCATTCTCTTGTCAGCCGCGCTGTTCGAGGCCTGGCATTGTCGTGTTGAAAGATGAGACGCCGCCTGGGAAACAGGTGCCTTCGCACTGTGTGAGGATGCCGTTCCAGTATGTGTGTATAGGCGTGTGCATTCACAATGCCCTCACAGACGTGTAGTGGCCCAACCCCAGATGCCGTCATGCATCCCCATACCATCACTGACGCAGCTTTCTGTACCCGACGTGCATAACATTTTGTTTCATTCTGTTCCTCCTTCCGACAAATGATTGTTTTCCGTATTTTCCCATACACAACATTGAAAATGGATTCGTCCGTCCACAAAACCCTGTTCCACTGCCGAAATGTCCATCCCCGGTACATTCGTGCTCACCGCAGTCGATTGTCTTCGTTCAACGTGGAAGGGAAGTGTTTACGTTTCGCCTTGTACACTCGGTAACCGCATCGCTGTAGGTAACGGCGAATGGTTCTGGTTGACACTTCAATGTGAAAGCGTTCTCGAGTCCACAGTCGTAATTCGGCCACAGAAACATGATTGTTGGTCTGGATATAGCGCCTAAATATCCATAGGTCACGCACGCTCAGCAGGCGTTTTCGACCGGGGGCCTTACCTGGCTCTGTAGTACCCGTATTTTGGTGGTGTTTGATGATGCAGTGGACGGTTGACTTGGGTAAGTTCAGTTGGCGCCTTATTTCCCGTTCACTGAGTCCATCCCGTTGCAACTCCACCACGGTGTTCTCCTCACGGTGTTGTCAGTAGGTTTGCCCCTGGCCATGGTGATGATGCACTGCGGTTCCTCGGTGCACAGCATGCGCTTATATACGGCGGACTCCCTTATCGTGTCCGTGACGTCATGCTTCCATCGAATGCGCCACTATCTGGAATTTTCCGTATGGGTCTGGTGCCTGGTCGAAGTTCAATGTCACGCGTATTGTTCCCCGTTTTCGTTCTTTACGTGACCTTGGGTGCAACATGCTGGGATCACGATTCTTGCCTGCTCACACGCCTCCTCTTACACACATGCGTCACTTCTGCGGGTCACCCATTCCACCGCCTATGCCTCTGTGCATTTAATCACGTATTCCTTTCTGGTCGAACTTCATTGTCACCAAGGTTGTACATATATTTATAAAAATTAACTTTCATTACTACACACAATTTTGAATGTTTTATATTCAAGATACATAAAATATATTTATATATAGCCTTTTTTCTTCTAAAAAATACACACATGTACATTTCAGACGTAAAATTAATCAGAATACACACATTTACGGAATAATTATTTACACTGCACTGTACAGCACTGTACTGCACTGCTAATAACTTAAAACAGTATCTACACATTTCAGACGTAAAAATTAATCCGAAATACACTCACATTTTGAGAAATAATTAAATGCATTACACAGCAATGCTGTGCTGATAACTTAAAACCAGTATCAGCACTTCTATTTCTCTTAAAATCTGGGTAACTGTAAATATACTGATTTTGGCTCAAAAAGTAAATTTTACCCTATAAAAATGAATAGTTAAATTTGATAAAAAACACATAATTATTTTTTATACTATAAAAATGGTAAAAATTTGGATTTTTTGGATATTTTCCCCTATGAGTCAACTTTGATAAAAAAAAACATAATTATTTTTTATGCCATAAAAAATGCTAAAATTTGTTTTTTTATATATTTTTCCCTTGGAAAATTAGCTGAAATCGATGGAAAATGAATAAATTCAAAATAAATGGCCACCGACATATCATTCTATACTACTCAACCCGAAACCCTCCGTTCAATCTTGAACTCATAGCAGAGCCAGGCTAATTTTCCTCCTCCCTTTGATAATGCTCGGAAGACTGCAGCGACTAAGCTAATCTTATCTACTTCCGGCAGGAGCAGTGAAGGCTTCGTCAATTTCAACGCTATAAAACACCCAAGCGAGAATACATGCAATTGTTTTCTTTTTCCTCCTCGTTTCTGCAAATGAATACATTGTTGTTTTTTTTATTTCAGGAATTACATTTTTGAATATACTATAACACATGGCATTAGAAAACCGAAGGTATGAATGTGATTTTTCTTTCCATTGCCTGATCGGCTATTAGCAGCAGGACTTTATATTACCTCGCTAAACTCACCTTCTTTTTTTTTCAGTTGAATATTCTCCTCATGGGATAATATTCATTTTGGCACCTTGCTACATGATACACGTACATAGCCTTGCACCCTACATTTCAATTTTTATTAAACACGACTGACCTACTTTTTACGACAGATGACGAAATATCGCTTTCTTTAGCCATTTTTATTATTTATTATAAGGAACCTCCAATCTTGCTGTATGATACTAGCTTAGAGATTATAATCATTTACTTCTTATACTCTAATTGTGTGTTAGATGTATTTTGGCTTATTTTGACTTTCCTTATGTTGCAAGGTAAAATTATTGTAGACGATGTTGCATTGCTAATTACTTCCGATGGACCCCAATTCCAGTCAATTGTTGAGGAATTAGCAACCCAATTAACTGTGCCAGTTTCTAAAGTGCTAGAATCCCATAAAATTAAGAAAATCAACCAATATTTATTGCTTATGCACAAAACACAAACAGTGACGAAATTTTTTGATGATTGCACAGAAATTGTACGAAACTTTGTGCGCATGCACATTGAAGCAGGCATTTACAGACAATTTCCTATTCATGCAGACTCTAAAATGAATGACGAAGAAATACAGTTCCTGAAAGAACTGGATGAATTCTTGCAGAGGGCTACTTCTTAAGTGACATCTCCATTTCTGATAATACCTACTACCACTTTTGTATAGGCCTATACATTCCATAAGTTCTTCTCAATTTCCAAGCATATTTTTATTTCCGTCATAGTGTTTATTTTGTATCTCGCGATTAATTTGGTAAGTAACGCCTCTGTAGCGTTAGATTCTGTGATCCATTTAAGTGTTAGAATTTGAAACTATATCCTCCCTTGTTCAGTTAATGGCCATTAACGTAGATACTTGGATAACCAGGTTGGGATATGATGTTTTTACCTTGTCAGAAGTAGGCAATATTGCCTGTTATGTATGTGAGGATGCACTTCAAAGTGAACTTTTGTTGTTCATTAAATACAATACCTCCGATGCTACCTTGCCAGAAAAAGAGGACTTTTTGTTTTCATCGTTTTTAAAATTACGTGATTTTGTAGCTACATGTTATGAGAAATACTCATTGAACTGGAAGTTTGATTGCGATTTTCGTATCGCTGATGAGACCTTGGACTTTTTTGCTTATTAACCAAGTTAACTCTACAATGGATGTATAGAGATGGATGAAGCAGATGAAGTAAGTATTTCCAGTCTCTCTACAATTCCCTTTCTTCATTCTCCAGTAGGGAATGATTTACTTGATATTGATGTGCCTTTGGATGAGAGTATCCCATTCACGTCATCTCCTTCGGACTTTGATTTTGACCTGCCAGATCTTTTTCCATCACCGCAACCAATACGAATGACAGATGCGGTGGATATCCAACTTTTATTTGTTCCATCCACCTACGATGGTGAAGTAGAGGCCCTCCTCTACAATTTCTTGGTCTTTGATTTTCCTATGATGTTTGTTACACCCCGCAACCCCTACATTCACGCCGGATTTAACGTGATAGATGTAGTCTTGCCTCGAGGAACCCCCTCCTACTTTTTTGTCATTTCTGACCTCATCATGTTTTTGAGACTTCCCACTCTCTCCTGGCGAGAGGACTGGCTTCGAGACTTTACACAGTCTTTCGGAGAAGGTATTCACCAAATCGTTAAGAATGCAGGTGACCTTTGGACCCTACACACACACTTCGATTTGAAGGATGGTATAGTCCATTATTGGCCCTTATATCTTGAGGCCCTTAGGCCTATATGAGGAATAAACTTTTCATATACCTCCATTCAAATGTAAATTCTTTAGGTTAAGTTTATTATTCCATTTTACATGTGTTACTGTTTATTTGCATTCCTGTGTTATGTAGTTTTATGTTAATCAATTTTTCTCAGAGATTTGTTTTTTTCTTTGCTTTGAGACAAAGAAATACCTGCTAAGGGGAGTGATTTTTAGTGAGAATTGTGTCATTCATACGTTTTTTAGTTCCAGAAATGTCCATGATGTCACTCCTTCTGTTACTTTTCATTTTGGACTGGATGTAGTCTAGCCCGACCATAAAATTGATGCCTGGAGCATACTGGAAACAGCTCCCGCAGGTGACACTATACGAGGGTAGTTTCCCTCTGACATACACCGAAGATCTCACACCACCTATGATAATCAACCCAACAATCAATCAGGTAGACGCATATCATGATATGCAGGTATTCAATACATTGGATAAATTGGTAAGTGATTATCAATGTTTAATAGTATTCAACACTCCTGCAGATGACTTTGAAAGAGTTAAGAGAGGCTTAGGTCTAAATTTCATTGGAAACTTTGCAAGTTGGTGTTGTGGTTAGTAAACAAACGAACACTTAATGCAGAACTTCATAAAATCACTTCAAGCCTAAAAGGAGAACACCAGCAATTACATGTCCTAAGAACTCAGATTCATGAATCCATTAGTCAGACAAACGATACACTTGTAACCATGGAAAAACCAATAAATCTCCTACGAACTACAATTATGGATGTATCTTCAGAATGAATTAGGGATGAAAATGCTACCACATATAGATTTTATCGTCTTGCCTTACAGTCAGTTATTTTACACCAAATAATTTTAAGCAACTCCAGAAATTCAGAATTAAGAGAAATAAGAACCTCATGTTTTGCTAATAAAATTCCCTTAATTTTAATCACACCTCAAGTTTTGAGAAGAGATTTAAAACGTTTACAATTTACCTTAGGGAAAAAGGGTTACCAGTTAGCAGTTCCAATTTCTCAATTAATGAAGTATTACACCATGACCTTGGCCCACTGTTTATTCACAACAACGCAGGTGGCAATTAATCTGAAAATCCCTATTACGAGAATTGGTGAAAATGTAATATTACAAGAATTTCTAGCGGTCCCTTTTCGATGGGAAAATAATACTTGCAATATAATACACCCACCTCTGTTTTCAGCAACAAGTTCTCAATCTATTCGACCTTTTCATCCACATGTGATCCACACAATTCACCAATGTGTTATATTCCACGTTATGGTCACGATGCAACATTAAGAAACTTTTGTGCACAAAAGATACAACAAGGTGCCACTATAAAAGAACTAGCAGGACACTGCATGTTTCAGTGCTATGACGGAAATAATGTTATCATTACTGAAATAGCTCCAGACCATTATGTCATAACGAATCCGCCTTTAGTGATAACAGGCGAGTGTCATAATGAGACGTTCAATCTCCATACATATGCTAACAAACAAGGAGCACTAGAAATAACATTGCCTTGCCACTGCTCTCTCACTATAACTCAAGAAACATTCATCCCCTGAACTTTTCCTTGTTCAAGTAAAACAAGCGATGATATTAAATTCTATCACATATTACCTGCCTCATGGGGAAAAATTCCAACCATGAAGATCGATGTATTATTTGCCGGGACAAAAGCTGCTGAATTTTAACACTTTAACGATTGTTTAGATACAGCGTGGCCAGAAAAGATTCCCTTTTTAAAGATTACAACTCAAACTGAACCCATGACTAATGACATAAGTAATTTAGACAACTTAGAAGACTTGCCAAAACTTCCTTATCCTGGAAGCAATCATGTTAAAACTTCACTTATAATAATATGGAGCATAGGTCTCACTATTTTGATTGCATGGACTATACATAAATTTTGACTGTTAACCACTCATTGTTAATCAAATTAACAATTTTGAAGCCTTAAGTTTTGGACTAGATACATTAGATGATATTCTTATCTATATAATAGTCTCACTAATTCTTATTTTGTTTGGGATAATCCTGTATTGGGTAGGGAAACAGTACAAGAAATGTTGCTGCAATGCAACTCCAATGTTTAATCGAATCAATCACTCCCATCCTAATCCTATCTTTTTCATGAACAATGAAGCTCCTAGACTTCATATTCCAACTAGGAATAGGCCAATACCTAAACCTGCTCCAGGTACACACAATTCTGGAAGCATTCCAGCACATTTAACCATGACAGCATGACTGACCGGACATTTACTCCTTATGATGTCTCTCGTTAATATTGCATAACTTTAGACCATTACCTTTTCAATACCACGAAAAGACTTGTGTTACACCTCTATCCATTTCTAACGTTATATATGACACCAAAGGTAAAACATTATACAAACCTCTTTGTGATTTTTCTCAAGACAACCACTGTTTTATAACTCCCTTTAGAGATCTGTACACTCCCGAAAATCGATGCATACTTTCAAATATTCAAAACGACGTGCCTAATGAAGTAAAATACTGTCCCTTGAAATGCATTGAAAATCCGTGGATTATTTCTCCAATTCTGTTTAATGTTTCCACTTATCTTTTATTAATCCCTTCTAATGTTGCGATTAATGTAAAATGTGAAAGTATTCTTTTAAGTTTTCAACGAGAATCTCCCTTTGGAACACTGGTAATCCAATTAGGATGTCAGTGCAATCTTTGCATCTTTAATTCATGTTATCAAGCTCAATTTCCATGTATACTTCAAAATCTTACAAAAGCCCAAATTTCGAGGATATTACCTATTAATTGGGTAGATTACTCCCAGACTAATCAAACGAGCTATGAATGTACCCTAGATATACAAGATACCCCTATCTGTAGAATCTCGACTGCCATAGAACTTCCAGAAAGTAACAAATCAGCTTCCAAATTGCCTATATATATTTGGCTCTAATAACTTGTTTCTTGTTCAGTCTTATTTTCTGGATTATATATCGCATAAATGTCAGAAAACATAGAAATGTTAATGTTCCAGTTGCCATGAGAGCAATCGCTATGAGGCCACCCTCATATGAGGCCCCGAAAAGCCCACCTATCTACGAATGTATTTTGGAAGACTAAGGAAAATAAACTTGCTTATAGATTCTTCTCAGTTACAGATTCCATTTCCATTCCATTGTTTGAGTGGTTTAAGCTGCCATATTCCAGAGTCGGACAACCAATGACCCGGCCACAAAGAACTTACTCTACCCAGTAACATTGACGTCAGTACTACCCCCGGTGAAGTGAGATTCTTCCCAAAATATTCCCAGTTGTATCCAGACAACCTCAGATGGACCCAGGCATACTTCAATCCCCAGTGACAATCTGTTGTGTGACACCAACATATTTCAATTCCACTGAATGTAGTCTCCAGTTGGAACTTTCCATGCAGCGACATCAAGAATTAAATTTACTGACATATAAGGAAAATGGACTTCTTCAAGAAATGAGAGATGAGTAAAATTGTAATCAACGTAATGATTTGTGTGAACATTTATTATCTCCTATGTGCAATGAAGAAGGAGTACACACACTTAGATGTCAAACTTACGACTATCATGTAGACAAAATCAATAATTGCAACAAAAGAAGAAACACTTACATACAATGTTCAATATGTAAGAAGTGTACTGTAACACTACACAGACACTGAATGTATAAATCATAACCATTTAGGTTAAGTAACTAGGATCTTAAGATTCTCATAGATTAAATGTAATTGATGAGTATTTTAATATTTGGTTAGGATCAATGAGAATATACATTTTAATTATAGTTAAACAGTTAGGACTTGAGGAAAATAGTTAGGATTATGTAGTGCATAAATTTAAACGATATGCCCTCTATATGATTCACTAGTATGAATATTAATTTTGTTATTATTTCCGGTATTTTATTATTACATTATCAGTTTGTTTTGTTATTTAGTTTCATTATTATTTCAATTTTATTTTCAATTCTTAAATTATTTTTATTATTTTATTTTTTAAATTTTTTGCCATATACGAGGGCAGTTGAATTTTAGGACATAACTGGCATTAGATGGAGACCATCTAAGATAAGGTGGGGAGTTATGTAACGGGCAAAATTCTTTATTGTATTGGCAATAGTAACATCAGTCTCAAACAATTAGTTTCATTAAGTAAAATCCATATTGTGCAGGCTTTCTGCCAAACAAGCCACAGAGACAGCGAGTCCGATACTTCCTCTAGGAAAAGTCAAAGGAAAGATACCATCTTTCCCTTATTCTGGTAAACAACACAGTTGAATAACAGGATGTGGCCTAGTAAATGCAAGAGTGAGACAATCTGTCATTAGAGGAGACGAGGTCAGATAGCAATCGTTAGTGTCCTCAACCAAGGTCTCCACATGCACATGATGTCCACCCAACCCCTCCACGTGCATGAGATAGTGATCGCCCTGATAGCTTGTCCTCTGAAGGGCAAGACAGTAGGAAATGGACTTATGCGAAAATGGCCACTGGAATAGAAAAGGTCTCTTGAAGGTTAGGGCAAGTATCGAGACACGCTGACTGAAATGGTAAAAAAAAAAACCCTTTTAGGAAAACAGCATCCTGTACTAGGGAAATTGCTGCCTGACGCTGATGGTGTCGCTTCTGCCAATCTTAGGTAAAAAGGACTTTACTATATTTTTCTATAGTATGGCACCTTAGATTATCTCCATTCAGTTACTCATAGGATTAGAACTTAGAACTTAGATCTTATAACTTAGTATTTTAGAACATAGTGTCTTAGAAGTTGGACATTATGCTACATGCACATTACTGGTCTTACATATCCGAACTTATGGAACCTTGTGTAAATTAGAGAGAAAATAAACATTAGAAAATGTATTATTGAAGTATCCATTAACCACCCTGAGCTATAACCCCAAGTGACGTGAAAGCCCTATTGGCGTTGTATAATTGCACCAAATATCAGCTTGGAGTTCCACGATTCACGATTTTATAAGGAGTTCACTCTGAATATACGGAGAGTTGCTGGTTTCTCTGTATTGTCCACAAAGGCACTCAATTAATTGATTGAAGAGTTGATTAATTATTTTTCCTTGATCTTTTTGCTTAATGCTGTTAACAGGTAACTATTAGTTTATTATCAACTCAAACCTAAATTATTTAGCTGTTAGATGGGAAAATCCAACCATTCATATATTTTGTTTTGGTGATTACAATTGATTAATTGATTTGGTTTCTTTTACCTCCCTTTCCTCCTTCTTTTGGCTAATCGCAAAGATTAGCGTGATGATATGATGACTTTTATGAAGACACACTCTCAAACTCACAAAGAACATTCATGCCATAGCTACGATTCAAACCAGGGACTTGTCGCATCGTAGTGCAATGTGCTATCCGCTTCGCCACTGAGCTTGGCAAGGTGAATATGAAAGACCAGAAACTTACGCTTCGCACTTCATTCAGAACTCCTTACTTGCATCAATACGTACCCTCTTTTTACAACGCTCCACTATTACCCAAAGCCGACAGACAGATGGGCTTTGCGTTCCGAACGAAACTCACTTTGCCCAAATAAATAACTTTTATATGGTCCAGGTAGTTTATTTACGTTCAGAAAAAGCAAGGACCTACCTTAGTGTAGTGGTTAGAGTTCTTCACTGAACTGCATGCGGTCCGAGGTTAGATCTTCACTAGGAGATGATTTTTTTACAAAACTCATTGTCCTTTTATTAAACAAGAGCATTGTAATATTATATATAATAGCAATGTAAAATGGCCACAGTGTCCTGGATCTCAAATTTCCTCAAAAATCAACGAATAAATTAGTTGATTCACGTTCAAAAATGCATTTTCATATGGAAAATAAAGGTTATATGATATTGAGATTATGATATTCTGATGATAATTGTATACGGATTGAAATATATTGAAAATATTTAATGAATTATCAATTTATATTTGTGGTAATTCAATACATACTAATTTCGCCCACATATCTACTCAAATTAAATGCAAGGCTATCTGCGCAAATATCGAATGAACAGTTTTCACCGTGTGCAAATTTTCATTTAATGTTTCCGTCTATTCTTACTACATTCGTTTTTCTTTGTTACAATCAGGTATTCTTTACACAATACATGTAGGAGGTAAGTTTCATACTTATAAATTTCACATTTCTATCTCTTTTGAGCATTGATAAAACGAACGGAACGGAAGTTTGTAAGGTATTGGTTACTGTTAAGGATTGTCAATCTAGCGGTCGTAGGTTCAAACCTCTCCTGTGGCAGAAACTTTTTGTAAGTTTTAGATATATCCCATAATGTTCGTTGTCCACGCTGTGTGAAATAGGATGGTTCCGTTTGGTAGTAACTATGAAATATTAAATAATACAATCTTCATTTCAACGAACTGAGAAGAGGAAAAAAATTGGAAAATTCTAATAAATATGAAAATTAAATTCATGTTTTTAGTGTTGTAATCGCAGGTAAAATCGAAAATCTTATCTTACCTTATCTTACTCTGAATTCAACCAAAATACATTTCAGCCCGAGAATATATTACATCTCAGATTTAAAATGTTTTTGAATGTTTCGTGTTGATAATTTCATCAATGCATCAATTCTTGACGCTCAGGCGATATTTTATGCAAATACCTCTCCTCTTCCCTAGTCTCCTCTCTTCTATCTTCTTACCCTCTCCCTCGTCTCTTCTCTCCTTCTCCTCTTCTTCTATCTCATATCGCCTCCTCTTCTCGCCTCTTGTCTCCACCTCGCTCTCCTCGTCTCCTCTTATCTCCTCTTCTGTCTGTGATTCCAGACTCCACTGCAAAATTTCCTTTTCTCTCTTTTACCCTTTTATCCTCTATTTTACGCCTCTTCTCATCTCCTCCTCTCCTCTCCTCTCATCTGATCTCGTTCCCTCCCTCTTTTTCCTTTTTCCTCATAATCTCTCTCTCTCTCTCTCTCTCTCTCTCTCTCTCTCATCTTCTTTCTTTTCCTATAATCTCATCTTCCCTCCACTTCTATCCTCTCTTTTCTTCCCTCTGCTGGTTTTATCTTCTCATTTCTCATCCTCTCCTCTTCTCTTCTTTCTTCTTTTTGTGTAGACTTATCAACGATAAAATAGTAGAAAATCGATTTCCTTCAAGTAGAGGAACTTCTTTCTTTCATAAAATATTTTGTTATTTGTTATTTGCGATATAATACTGAATTTCTTTATAATTTTATATACATAATTTTTTGTTTTTATTTGTTTCGCTTATTCCATACTATGCATCTGGCAACCCTAAAATTGAGCCTAACTCTATATGCAACCCACCAACGCCTTGTGGAAGTTGGGTTGCCTAGTGTAAAATGTCGCTGTCCAAAACAATGTGACAATTCCAAACTTTTGTAAACGTTGAACGGGTGCTAATCAATCAATCAGTCTCCTGCTCTGGCCTACTTAACATGCAACATTCAGGTGGCAAACAATCTAAATAATAATCTCTACAGAGGTAAGGAATAAAGGAATTGCAGTGCTTGGAATACAAAGTTATCTCCAGGATCAGTGTGGGGTTGAATATTGAATGTCTGTATAATTGAATGAAGTAGTATGAGTTTCCTCTGCCCCTGCCTACTTTACTTTCTACTCCAAGAAAACTCTTGTAGGAGAGACTCGAAGCGGGGTTGAGTACGGTTAGCTTTTATACTGCCCACATCTTACATGTCCCTGTCCATTTCTAGTTATGTTGATCACATTAAACCTCTTTATCTTCAACCATGGAAAGGATTTCTGATTGCAGTTATTTTCATATTAGGGGAACAGGGGGCAGAATGGAACACTTAGTATTGAAAATGCTGTAAAATGTATATATTAGACCAAACAGGATACAAATTAAGGTACATACCCTTTGAACATTGACAATATATAAATAGAACTTACACAGAAGGAAATATTACACACAACAAAAACTTTCAATAAATTGGCCCATTCTGCCCAGTCACCGGAGTACAATGGACCCCCTTTTTCTTGAAATGTATTATAATGGTTGAATATTTTTCTATGATATTGTGTGATAATTATGTAACCTTCTAATGTCCAAAATCAGTTTTTATTGTGTGCAAATTTCACAAACTGAGATTGTTTCATCCTCACTTTAAGATCTAGCACATGAGTTGTAGGCCCAGTTATGACAGATTGTGCAGGATACCCATCCTTCGATGGACTTCGAGAATAAGTCCTTGCTGTAGAGGCATTCTGTATCACTTGTTTCATCCTCACTTGACAATTCTCTTGTTTTACTTGCCAATGGTCTGAATTTAGTTGTTGTTTCTGCCCAGATAGCAGAGACAGCTTACTGCAAGCATGAAGCAAGCTTGCCATGGCAAGCTAAGTAGCTTGCAGCAAACTCGCCACTGCCAAGGCAAGCATGCATCAAGTTTGCCATAACTAGCTGTAAGCTTACAGTAAGCTCAAGGCAAACTAAATTGCGAATATTGGACCAGCTTGCAGAATGCTTGCCTCTTCAAGCTAAACTGATTTTGCTCTTTATTGATAGCACAAGCATGGCTATAATGCACATCGTACATATGCATAACAGTGTCGGCCCCTGTGCCAGAGTGGTTACCACATCATGCTACGATGCCATGGGTCATGAGTTCGAATTCGGGCCTGGGCATGGATGTTTGTGAGTGTCCATTCATCAATTTCATCATATCATCACTCACCCCCATCTTCGCAAATTAGCCAAAAGTGGCACAAAAAGCAAAGTAAAATAAAGTAAATCAATCAATCAATCGATATGCATATCAGCAAAACAAGAAAACGATTGGGGGTCACATAACCACCAATGTTTGTTATATCAGTTTGTTTAAACATTGGGGTCTCATGACAAGCATAGCCCACAGTGCACTTAAAGTCAATGTGGACGAACGACGGGCGCCCATCCTGTGGTATGCAATCGCTTTGCCGATTGAACTACGGTCTATGATCGTACTTCGTCTCATGTGGGTGTTCATTCAAGCCCCTCTGTTGAAATTCTGATCTCTAGGTGACTCATGTGCTATTTTTATCTCACATCTGCGACTGTTTGTTGTCGGGTTGATGTACCTTGCATTGTTTAGAATGGCGTCGTTAGATCCAGACTGCATAGCAGAAATTCTGCATGAGGATTCCGCCTCAGAGTTTGAAGTTAGCGACGATTTTGATGATGCAGATGAATTTGAAGATTTGGAAGGTAGGTTATATTCGTAATAATTAATTGTTGATAATATAAACAGTGTTGCAAACTCTAGTATTTTATGAATGAAGTGAGAAGAGGTTGTTTTTTTTGGGGGGGGTCTATTCATCTTGCCTCTTGCTTGATTCTCCTACATGCACTGATGTATTTTTAGTTTTTCCATTTATTATTTTGTATAGTGAATGTCAAATGAAAATTTATTTTATTTATTTAGTTTATTTATTTATTTGTTTAATTTTTACAGACGCAGAACCAACTGATACATTGTCTGGTCCTGTCCTGCAGCCACTTTTTCATACAAAAGCTAATTACCTGTAATTTGTAATTATTTTTGTAATTATTTTTTATGTGCACATAAGAAGTATTCTTATGCAAGATTCAAAAGATGTATTGATAGTTTACTTAGTTAATTATTGAAATTTCCAGATTACGAACTTCATATATCTCTACATTAACATTTGTTACAATGTTGTACTTTTTTTTCACAAAACATTGCTGAGAAAAATATTCTAAAATGTCTGAAAATAAAAAAAATAAAAAATTAACAAATTTCTGTTCATTGAAAAGAGGAAGCTTTGTAGATTTAAGAAATGTGTGGTAAATAAAAACAAATTAAAAATATTTTTTTAATGAATTTTTGAAAAACAACCAAAAACCGCAGACCAGAGGTAAAAATGCTGTATTATGAGGCCAGACCCGAATGTGTTAAAAGAACCTTTTCCTGTTCACCCAAAAATAGGTTATCATGGATTGTTCAATGAACTAACCGATCTCTAAGCAAGCAGTGGTAATGATCAAGCTGGAAAGTTCACATGAACTAAGCAATCTCCGAGTGTGTTTTTTCTATTTTTTGCCACACTTAGCTCCTGATTATATAGTCTGGAATCAAAAAGTTTGGTCATGGGAGATTCACTTTTATTCACTGCACTAGATTTTCTTCTCTTCCTTGTAACTTCATTGTTCACACAACTTTTGCAGGGTGTTAAAACACAATTTTTCACCGCTTACAATCAAACATATCAATATATTTTTATTTTATGTTATCTCAACTAATGTCTCTTCTTCACACTCTTTGCAGTACCATCTATCAGCGGCTGCAGGAAACATCAGGATCATGATGTTGCATGTTGATTCCACTGCATTCCAATTTTATTTCATTCTGTCACTGTTGTTTATGTTTAATGAGTACCACTATTGTTATATTAAATGTATGTGTTTATTGTTATATTTTTAATAAATGCATCCAACCATGCTAAGTATCACATACTTCAAGCTTGCCATATCAAGCTTGCTTTGACAAGCTATAAGGAAGCTATTGTAAGCTTGCAACAAGCTTGTGTGCCATCTGGGCGTACACTTGTTCGTAGGAATAGGCCTCCTCCTTGCCTTAATAGTTCTTTCTCTTTTTCTGCAAACTGGCAATTGAAGTGTCCAGGTCATTCTTATATGGAGAGGAGGTAGGGATCATAGCTCGCCTTCTTTTCCTTGTTGTCTTCAGCTTTTCCTGTGCCGCTACTTTAGGAATAGCAAGAACATTTTCCAGAGGTGCAGAAGGAAATGAAGTTGAAGTTGATGGAGCAGCTGTTGCTTCCAAAGTCATGTCGCGTTTGCTTTTTTTCTGCTATTGCAGTCTCTTGACAAGTTGGTGTTGAAGGAGCTACACTTTTTCTTTGTTCTGGTGTATTAGGACTAACCAGAATGTAAGGGCTTGAAGGGAAAAAAATCAACATCTGAGAAAACACATGTTAACAGGCTAAATTCCAGTTGTCCAATTGCTTCAAAGCCTTTGACTGTGTGCATAGTTGCTGCATTTACAAATGCCCTAGCCATGTTCCTGTTTCATGTTCATATTTGGTGCTGATGGGTTTCAGCAGGTACACATCAAGAGGCTGTAAGTGAAGGGAAGTATGAGAGTGTAGGCAGGCATAGCAATACAACACCATTATCTCTGGCAAAGTAATGACACATGTTTTTGGTGTGGGTGGAGTGCTCACCGAACATAAGAAGCACCATATTGTCTTGTGGATGTTTTACAAAAAGCACAAAATTCTGAAACCACCTATGCCAACAGTCTCGTGAACTTCTGCCCATGAGCCAGGAGACAAACCTAATTAAAACTCCTGTTGCAAAAGATATGTATTATCAAAGTTTATCTCAAGTGATGTCATAGAATGTGAGTTTTTCTTTTTAAGCTTGTAAAATGGAATCTAGGGATAGAATTCTGAAAACGTCAACAGAATTGGAGAGTGAGAAGAAATCAGTTTTTCATCCACCATATTAAAACACATGTACAGATTTTGCTCAAATGCCAAACCAGATAAAATGCACCTGATATATTGCAGCTATAAAACCATTAAGGGTAAAATTTTAAATTTATAGCAGTTATCGTGATCACAAAAATCGAATGCTAATCAGAAGTAAAAAATAATACAGACAAATATTTAATTTTTCATCATGAATTGTTCTGCTATTTGTGAAGAGAATGTATATGTTTTGTTCTTCTGTATTTGAATATTACTAGAAGCATTCAATAAAGCTACCACCTGACCCACTGAGGGTCACACAACACTTATTAGTCCATCTCTGCGTAGCCGACACTCAGAACCACATACTTCTTCCATTGTATTATGTAGCTGTACAGACCCTTATTATAGAACCCAGCAGGTTAGGACTAAAACCAGGACAGCAGTTCATGAATGAGTTTTTTTTTAAATGCCTACCTTGAAAATAACTTTATGGAGGAAAAGAGGTGGATGTCAGATCAGGGTCAGGAGAATAAGGGAATAGGTAGAATTTCATGGCCACAGAAGCATTCTTTTCTTTAGGAGATATTCACATTGCAGACAGGGGCATTGTCTAGCAAGAGAAGAACCCCTTTGAAAGCATACCTTTCATTTTTGATGCCATTGTGTAACTTCACCAATAGGTCTCAGTTACTGTTGATCCTCTTGTCAGGAAATGTGTCAACACCACTCCCTTCTGGTCAGCCCCCAGGGTGGAGTGGTGAGCAGATCATGCTACGATGCCAGAGGTACAAAACGCGACGTAAAATAATGCAAATCAATCAATCAGCCACTCCCTTCTGGTTCCAAAACACTGTGAACATCACATTGCTGTGCCTTTTTGGGTGGTGGTGAGTCGGAGTGCTTCCATTGCTAGCATTATGCTTTAGTGTCTGGATTATGGTGATAAACCCACATCTTGTCCTGCGTAATTAGTCTGTGAAAGAGTCCTCTTGGTTTTCTTGGCACATGGGTAAAAGTTCACAGGAGCACCTGACCCTGTAGTTCTTCTGGAAAGGTGTAAGCAACTGGGAAACCCAACAAGCTGAATCCTTCTGCATTTGCAGATGATCCTTGATGATGTTAACCACAGACCCCACACTAATCTCGACTCCCAATTAGTTCCTAAATGATTATGTGGCAATCTTATATGATTGCGTCCTCAACTTTATTGACGGTGTCCGCATATTTATCCATGTGCACTTTCGTTCCCACACTATACCATGTTTGTTAGAACCTGTCCCGTTTCCCACGCTAGGGATCGCTCGACAGTTTCAGTGCCAATGAGAAACGAGGGACAAATCGTATGCTGGGCAGCGAGGAGCGAATGGAAGCCAGAAGAGAGGCGCTTACATAGACGCTGTTGCGACGTTGCGTATTTTAATTGGCTGCCTGGCTTTGACTTTCCCCAACACGGAAAAAAGACAGATCAGCTAGCGTGGGAATAGGGACAGGTTGTAACAAACGCAGTATATCACTGGAAGTGGGATAGGGGAAATCTTTATTGAACGCGACTCATACTTCATTACTTGATAGGAAATCATAAAATATAAATGCCAATTTTAATAAATTTTATTTCATTAATTTCTATTCAACACAGGTTAACAAGAAGTACAGTGTTTTATTGGAATGGCCTAGTTGAAATTGGAATTCAACAATGTAAACATGGATGAAATATGTACCACATAAAAAGGGAACATTTAACAACTATATAATATATGTAATTGAAACTGTTTTTGAATAAAATGTACAAGACATGTATACAAAATACTCTTCTTTTCTTTCTTAATGGACGGACTTTTTACTGTATTTTTTTACATCTTCTCACTGCAAACACACCTGCAAAGTAACAGAAATGAAAAAGTCACTTTATTACATACTGAAATAATAAGAAATATTATTATAAACTGACAAAATAGTCAAATATAAGGGAAATGTTCAGCTTATTGCTATAATACAAGGGAATTCGATATCGAGACTGGAATTTGCCTAAGTACGTGTCTAAGAGGTGTCTAATTAGCTGATATTCTCTGGAAGGGCCTGGATGCTTTGTGGTGTCCCCTCCCACATTTCAGTGTCCATGAGATATCCTTCCCCTAAGTACAGTCCTGCCATGTTTGCCATAAAATGCTACAATGCTTGTTTTGTACAACAATGATTGGCAACACACAAAAACTGATTTTTGAGTACAACAGACATACCTGTTGGGAGCACCTTACCCCACCCCAACGGACAAGAGAAGTTTTGTTGGTAAGCCAATGGTAAAGCATAGTGCGACTAGAGGGTAGGTGCAGGTCTGTGAACAGTAATATAATATGAAATGTAATATATGAAAAATGAATCCGTACAAACTAAAAGATACCATAATGTATGTCTCTTTCTATAAAAAATATTAGGCACATTAACACATATTTAAATTATATACTGATTTATTTTACACCCCATATCAGGCCTGTACCCAAGGGGGGGCAAGGGGGCCATGCGCCCCGCCCATGAGCCATGAAATATTTTAATACGAACCTATAAAAAACTACAAAAAAGGACGGTTTTTCTCATTTTGCAAGAATATAAATTTTCTTCTTGCATATATGAATGGTTTTTTTTCTGGAGAGAGGCAGACTCCAGAAGTCTGCACTGTAGTATATTTAGCAATTTTAGTTTTATAACCATTTATACAAAGTTACCAAACATCCCAATTTGGTCAGAACAGTTCACTATTTCTAATCCCTGTCCTGACTTTTTTCGAACTGCAGACTTGAGAAAATGTCCTTTCTTTGGTTAATTCACATTCAGACATGTTCTTCATTATAAGAATCATTCCTACTACAAGTCATTTAACTTCTCATAAATATATTACTTTGTAATCATAGATTATCTTTATTACAAATCAAATCAAATTAAAGCTGTTCAATAATGGTGGTATAAGAAAATTGAAAACATTGTTAATTGTGACTACTGTATTATTCTAATACTTTTGAGCATGGAATGTAAGCAATAAGCAACGAACTGTACGCTAGATGACAGCCTTTCTCTGTAAGCAACTGTATTTTTGATTGTCAGGTCAGGGAGAGAGGGGAAGGGGGCTATCACTGAGTTGATTTTTCCCCGTTACTTTGGTACATAATATTGTAACACTAGAATTGTACATCCAGCTGCAATACTACCTTAGCATTGGTGGCCACATCCAGGGTACGAATTCCCATGGTGGAGGGGGAATCTCACACCTTCCCACCAACGATCCTGTTCTATTAAAATTCACCCCCCCCCCCATCAAAATTTTCCAAGGGGAAGAGTTTGTTATAACAAAGAAATAAGCAATTAGTTTTGACTTCATACATACTTTACTAAGAATAATATCAGAAACACATACAAAAAGGAAGAACAACGAGTAATGTCTGTGTGTGTGTGAATGTTGCATACATCTCTTGCTCTCTCTCTCTGTCTTTATTTAGAGTTGGTAACAGCATGCGGTTAAAACAAACTTCTATAGTCATAGACTGTGGCAGCTATTAGGGGGGCGAGGGATGCAGTTGGCCCCCCACCTTTTGCCACACTTGCTCCCGCACTATGCTAAACTTTATCTACCAAGATAAACTGAACTGATAAACTATCCTTTGCAATCCTTTTATTAGCCACATTTCTTGAAAGATAAGTTTTATTTTCATCGGATTCAATGGAAAAGATTAGGTACATAAAATTTCTTCATTGTATGAGAGTATGAGAGCCTCATCTAGGCAGGGAGAAGGTGTGCAAATTCGATACAGGGGTGCAAAAATCTATTCTCATCCTGGGCACTGAAATCTCTAGCTACAGCTCTGATAAGGAAATATTTCCTTTCAAGAGACCATTAATAAATTTACACCATTAGAAACATACCACAATAAAAGTATGACATTTTATTGATCATTGTTTATAGAAAGAAATAATTAAATAAAACCGAACACTTATTAAAAGCATTTCACCTATTGTCCAATTTCTTGACAATTTGAACCAGTTGTTAAAAAAAATAATTTTCTAGTTTATAAATGTATCAAATTTATTTATTTATACATGTTTAATTATATTACTTAATTATTTAATAATTGACATATATTTCATGACAATTATATATATATATATATATATATATATATATATATATATATATATATATATATTTATTGATCATTGTTTATATATATATCCACGGTTTCGGGCTTGGCCTCCCCTCAAAAAAATCCTAGGTACGGGGCTGCCCCATATAAATTTTTTGCACATAAAAATAGTGGAAGTAAACATGCACAAGGCATTCTAAAATAGTTGCATTTACTTTTTAATTGAAATGTGGAAATTTATTCTGGGGCATAATGCAAATGTACATGGAAGAAAGCCAACTTTGCACGCCTTAGAGATGATTGTATGAACAAGTTCCATCGATTGTTTTCTTTCCTTTCTTTTGGAAAACACATTATCAGATACTTCTTGTGTATGCATAGGATGATTAACGTGATGCTATCTCTTTCTGATATGGAGGTTAGAAAAATTAAAATGGTTGTTTGATAAAACTTGAAAAGACCCAATCTCCCATGTCTTCACAACGTACTTGGTTAAGTTTAATTACAACTGATGGCAGTGTGGGCATCCTTATCATGGACGGAGATAACAAAGGCCTCACAAAGAACTTGCTGGCTTACTGTTTTCACAATGGTATGTTATACACAAAAGAATATTTATACAATGTTATATTTACATTAATTCACCACTTATGTCTCTTATATCAATAAATAGAATATTTTTTATCTACACCTGATTGCAAAAATTTGCTTGCATTGAACACTAAAACACTAAAAATAACTTTAACTGTGGAAACACAACACAATAAAGCTTTCAGATTTATTTAAATCATGAACATACACAGTAAAACAATATAAAACTTTGATACCCACCATGCAATGTTATTCTACTACTGTCGATGTAACATGAATGAGCAGGAGCATGAAATACCTTAAAAATCTTACTTCTAAGATAAGTCAATGTAGTTTATAGGGTGGCTTTAAGAATCAATGCATTTTACCCATAATAAAAGTCTGTTAAATGTATTCTACCTAGGTACATATTTTATTGCTACTGCAGCTTCGGAAGTTCCAAATTAACTATACATATATCAATGGAATCTCCAATTATTATGCAACTTACTTACTTTGCTTTCCACCATTTGTTTTTATTCCTTTAAATATTCAAATTTGTTTCTTACCGATTTTCCTTTTCCTCAAAGCTATAACTGTCACTAAATACTTGTACACTTCTGACACCATAGATGTAATTTCTTTTCAACTACGGGGGTCCCAGGTTCGATGCCTGGTGGAAGCACATTACACAGTGGTTCGGATCTTACCTTAAAAACTGTAGGTCCTGTCTTGATTAGCCTATCTGTGCATTATACCTAGGTAGATTCAAAACAACAATTCAATCAATCTTTTCAACTATGCAACTTAAAAAAAGAAACATAATCAAAAGTAACTCTCACCACTGTTAACATTTAGTGTTTTTCCTATAACACTATGATGAAGTAGAAAATAGAATCCAATCGACCTGCCTTGCATCTGGCAAGCTCTGCTCAACATCTGGTCGAGGACATCTAGGCTATCTATGAAGGCAAAATGAAGCCGAGGCTCTCTCATTTTTGGCATATTCAAAGAAGCAGATTGCCATGCCAAGAGCTACCAGGTTGCAAATTCCTACGAGATCAGATTGCCAACTCCTGAAGCACTACCATCTTCTAATTGAAATAAACAATTTTATGCACTTTTGCTAATTGATTTTTCTGTTCTGTCCTTTAGTCTCTCGGCTCCAGGCTTCACAGATAGCCTACCTAGCCTAGAATGTATACTCCTGTGTAAAAGTATATCCATGCGTCAAATTTTGTAAAGTAATGTCTAAATTGCAAAAAGTTTCCTTTTCAAAGTCAGGACCTATTGCAGTCACCTGGATACATAGATTAACTGAGGTGAGTGAACTATTTCAGTCCTTCACAGAACATTTGTAATTTTATACCAGATCGATAGAATAAGTGTTATTGGTATTAGTAAATTTTAATATCAGTACTTCATCAGTGTCAGTAAATATTTTACACCAGTCTGTCACTAGTTATGTAGACTTCTTCATGCTATTTCTACATCTATTTCAGTTTCAATCAGTTGCATCATTTAGAGGAAGAAGATACTAGTCTGCACTTATAACTACTGTTTTTTTAATAAAAAAATCTTCAAGTAGGTATGGGACTTACAACTATAATTGAGCTGCTCAGTAGTAAAACTTGATAATGCACAAAAGTATGAAACCGAGAAAAATGCAGGTGAAAGTTCATCCATTACATTGTGGCATATGGATTACCCAGATGTTCCCATCTGTTTCTGGCTATCAGTGGCTACTGGAAGAACTTAATTCACTATTCTTCAGCAACTTTAGACTTTGCAGCACCTGAATGCAATGTTAACTCAATTTTGAATAGAGTGTGAGTTCTCAAGTTTAATTCCTGAGCTACTGAATTGTTTAGATAAATTCAAGAGGTTTGGGGAAATCAAGTATCTTTGTTCCTAAGACTTCAATGCATTGTGTTATGCCAATGCAATAACAGTGTTATAATACATATCTGCCAGAGGCCTCTTGATGTATGTTGACTGAGGCGAATGCACCTGTTATCTTACTGTACAGTGGGATCCATGAGTATTCCCAAGCAAATTGTCCATCACCATGTCTATGCACTTTAATTGACCCAATAAGAGCTTCAAGAATTAAAAGAAAACTCAAAACAACCACTGACAATTTCTGCACTAGCATACATAAAATCCATCACTTAAAAACCCATGGGATGCAAGAGAAAAATTAATGAAAATAGTCATGGACAATTTGCCGAGCAATACTAGTGGATCCCACTGTATAACTGCCTGGAATAGGGTTACCAAACATCCTGTTTTTCCCCGGACATATCCTACATTTCATCCCTATGTTCCCTGTTTTTTCTGGGAGGAATTTGAAAAATATCATAAATATCCTACATTTTGAGCGTCACATAATATTAATTAGGTAAATGCATGTTTCAGTTGAACAAAGAGAAATCATGCAAGTTACAAGTCCATGGACTCCGCTCACAAACTCAATAGGGTCAATCCATATGAAATCATACCAGCTGGTTGCTTGACCATTTTTAAAAAAGTTTATTTTTTGAGTGGTGTGAGCCTCATATATTGACAGTTCAGAACCACTCTTATTTTATTTTTACTATCACCGATTTGAAGATGGCGGGCATTTTTTTTATCATGGCGCGCGTCATTTTCTCCATTCGTAAGCATCAGCGGCAACTTTTTTTTCTCAGCTCTGGTAAGTCCTACGACAATGAGACAAAATCTGTGATGTTAAGCACATTATAGGCTACAATTATATTTCTGTGTAATTTTCTAAATATTATTCCTTCATAATAAATTTTAAGGTTAAAATTGTGTATTTTAATCGCTCAAAATGACATTTTCGGACATTTCTTTGAGGGGGAAGGCAGTTTGCTTGACACTTGAATTTTTTTGCGCAAGTACCTGTGTACCAATAGAGTACGTCAAAATTATTTGAAGCTTGAGACTTTAATATTTGTTTTTCTACAGGGTCATAAACATGTACTTTTTGTTTAAAAAGTCCAAGTTCAGGGTTAAATATCTCTGGTGGGCAGTTGTTTAAAAATCTGAAATTTGTACACAATACAGTACTTCAGAATAAGTAACTTCAGTAAAAATTTTGAGTTTGAGATTTAATTGGTTTAATAGATACAAAACTCGTGAAAAATTCAACATTTTGCATTAAATATGGCATGCCTAATTTCATTTCTTATTAACATTTTGTGTTGAAATTCTGCAAACTGTAATTTGGAATGTCAATGAACGACATTACAATCCTGAAATGGATCTACAATAAAGTATATATACGAGGGCGTGCTGAAAAGTAACACTTGCTATATTTTTATTTTCTTTGTTACCTTGTAAACGCATTTTGGATTTTGAGCAACCATACATTGCACTTACAAGACTTTCCCGGTTCTCCATTGAAGGTTTCAACCTTCTATCGCAAGGGGGTGCTGAACTATTGCGAGGAAAATGTCAGCATGTAACCATACAATGTTGGTGAAGCGCCTGAAGTAGCGTGCAGTGATCGAGTTTTTAAACGCAGAAAATGTGCTAGAAATTGACATTCATCTGAGACTGAGGGCACTTTATGGGGATGAATGTGTAGACATCAGTACTGTGCAATCGTGGGCTTTTCATGCTCGTAAAGATAACCCCAGCTGAACACAATTCCGATAACCTCCATCAGTTGCATTTCGCGACCTTTCATTCCATTCTCTCACATAGCTGAGATTTCTTCATCTGGGGTTATCTTTATGAGCATGAACAGCCCAAGATCGCACAGTACTGATATCTACACAGTCATCCCCATAAAATGCCCTCAGTCTCAGATGAATGTCAATTTCTAGCACATTTTCTGCGTTTAAAAACTCGATCACTGCACACTACTTCAGGTGCTCCACCGACATTGCATGGTTACATGCTGACATTTTCCTCGCAATAGTTCAGCACCCCCTTGCGATAGAAGGTTGAAACCTTCAATGGAGAACCGGGAAAGTCTTGTAAGTGCAATGTATGGTTGCTCAAAATCCAAAATGCGTTTACAAGGTAACAAAGAAAATAAAAATATAGCAAGTGTTACTTTTCAGCACGCTCTCGTATATATACTTTATTGTAGATCCATTTCAGGATTGTAATGTTGTTCATTGACATTCCAAATTACAGTTTGCAGAATTTCAACACAAAATGTTAATAAGAAATGAAATTAGGCATGCCATATTTAATGCAAAATGTTGAATTTTTCACGAGTTTTGTATCTATTAAACCAATTAAATCTCAAACTCAAAATTTTTACTGAAGTTACTTATTCTGAAGTACTGTATTGTGTACAAATTTCAGATTTTTAAACAACTGCCCACCAGAGATATTTAACCCTGAACTTGGACTTTTTAACAAAAAGTACATGTTTATGACCCTGTAGAAAAACAAATATTAAAGTCTCAAGCTTCAAATAATTTTGACGTACTCTATTGGTACACAGGTACTTGCGCAAAAAAATTCAAGTGTCAAGCAAACTGCCTTCCCCCTCAAAGAAATGTCCGAAAATGTCATTTTGAGCGATTAAAATACACAATTTTAACCTTAAAATTTATTATGAAGGAATAATATTTAGAAAATTACACAGAAATATAATTGTAGCCTATAATGTGCTTAACATCACAGATTTTGTCTCATTGTCGTAGGACTTACCAGAGCTGAGAAAAAAAAGTTGCCGCTGATGCTTACGAATGGAGAAAATGACGTCCGCCATGATAAAAAAATGCCCGCCATCTTCAAATCGGTGATAGTAAAAATAAAATAAGAGTGGTTCTGAACTGTCAATATATGAGGCTCACACCACTCAAAAAATAAACTTTTTTAAAAATGGTCAAGCAACCAGCTGGTATGATTTCATATGGATTGACCCAATAGTGAAATTTATATTGATTCAGTCATTCCCCAAAAAGAAAAGAAAAGTTTGTGCTGCTAGAGGACAAACGAAAAAATGGAAGGAATTAATGAACAAAGTTTTTGGGCCACGTTCTGATGATGCCACTGTTCAATACCTGAGTGGAATTTCTTGCCTTAGGGTTTATACTGATGAAATAGGATGTTTCCCATTCTTATTCAATACTTTGGTTGTAAAGCAGGGAGTATGGAGAACTATCGAACCAAAACTACCCAAGATGAAACTACTGGAACCATTTCAAATTACTGCAAATGTTGAATATGTGCCATTACAGGTCATAATGCAAATGATGAGAGACTACTTTCATTATTATCAGCACAAACGACTCAGGAGGAAAATAATATTTTTTTCATAAAGTCTGTAAAAATTTTGGTAATTGTCCCAATAATTTCTAAGAGTTTGACTGTCCAATCTCTCATAAATATATTTTGGCTCCTGTGAGAGGTACCAGTTAAAACATGTAGTAAGAGGTGCATTATTTTGCATGATAACAAGTTTGGAAATTTTGCATTTAAGAATTCATTAAAAAAATTTAATTATTTTTCTAACAAAAAAATGTCAATTTTAAAGTACTTTCTAATATGTTCTATAGATAGATGTATTATTTATTGTGAATCTTTTGTGTCTTACATTTTGACTTTAAGTCCTATATTTTGGGACATTATGTCCTTTTTACTTTGTGGTATCTGGTAACCCTAGCCTGGAATAAACACAACTTTTACAGAGAAGATCTATTTTGTGGAATTTATAGTGAAGTGGTTTCCTAACTCAGGGTTTGTAGTGTTGCCGACGCTTGATCCTTGGTCGAAAACAATTTTCACAACTGTTCATGTAGTTATAACTCAAAAAATGTGTGCGAAATGCTATTTCAGGCAAAGTAGTATTTGCAAGAGGGTGGTTAGTGAAAATTCTCTCCTTTTCATGCTGCATCCCCCCTTTGCATTGGTTGCAAATTGTTAGTGTTGGTACCTCCTTGAACAAAAGTTACTGTAATTCCACCCATGGCCCTAAATGGATTTTTTAAAATATGGTACCATACTACTGTATATCGTAGCAGAGAGTATTGCTGAAGTCAATTGTGTTTTTAATTAATTAAAGTCCTTTAAAATTTCAATTTTATATATATTTTTTAAACAGACCGTAACTTGTTAATGATCCGAAAAGTAATGCCAGTTAAGTTTATGTGTTTTAAGTTTAAACTGTTAAAGATTATCGCAAGGAGGATATTTAATTTTATCACGTATAGTTTTGAAATGCACAAGGTTCAGTGGTCGACTCCATCGTAATTAAAAATGACTGAAATCTCCTCGCCCCGAAGATGGGAGCCTTGGTACTAATAATTGTAGTGCAAATTGATAAGAAGATAGTCGTGAGAATACATGAGTCAGTCGTAGAGCATTTTTATTTTACCTTATTTAAGGAATAATTATTTTTTACTAAAGTAAAGTTAATATGTGAAAACACGAAATGCTAATTATATTTCTAGGAATAGAGTAGCAATTATATGTCCGCTACTATACGCTGGCATAAGTAGTCAGAGTGACGCTACCGTTCGGTTAGAGTATAACCTGCTCGTTGATTTAATGTTCTAGCTAAGGAATAATAATAGGTGTTTTTAGTTGTACGCGCAGAAATACCGGTAGTGAAATATAACATAGTGCTCACAAGTGAGGATGAATGAATGACAAAGATACAGCACCCAAGCATAATGGTTAAGATTCTTGGTAAGATCCCACGAACCTCGCAGTTCGTTACGATATACAAGCATCTTTTTAATATAAAGATAGAATATGTGAATTCAGACAATTGTAAAAACCTTTCAATGTAAGCCATTTTTATGATCATATCAACTTATGAAAACTAGAGGGGAAGCAGGGAGTGGATGCTCTACCCATCCACTCCCCTACAGTCCAACCAATAGTCAAAAAAACTCATCAAATTAATGCATTTAATGACCCAATATGTTTTTTTGTATGATTTTTAGCAGTATAGTTAATGTGACTTCCTTCTCCCAGAAAGTATGCCTGTACCCCTCTACCACCCCGTTAATTTTTTTCTGGTGTCTCCATTGAAACTAGGTTTCAGTTTAAACTTGAAATACAGGATATCTGTAAATGATTCATGCACTCTTAATGTGTTGTACCCAGTGCCATTTCAAACAAGACCAACACCGAAAGTCTTACATACATGTAACCCAACAATTCTTTAGTCTGAAATTGAGTTCATCTGGTACTCTCTCTAACATACACCTGTCAGTTGTCTCAATATCTGAGGGAATTTCTATTTCATTTCATTCACTTCCAGTAAAAGTCTTCTGAAGGCCCAATGAATTCCGGTGCATGAATTCATTTAAACTTATTCAATCATTCAAAAGATCCACTTCATTGGAGATTCCGACTCTGAAACCGGCAGAGCCTGCTGGTGAAAACTGTGGAGTCAGTATTGAAATCTCTAAAAGTTATAATTCCCACTGATATGCTTTTCAATTCAGTAGTTGTATTTACGGTGGGGACAGGACCGGAAAGTATGAACCCCCCCTCAAGCAGATTTGCTATACTTAAAACAAGCTCAACATGCCCATATGAGTTTTTTGCTCAAGTGTGGAGCTCTTCCTAATCCAAGATTTTTGTAAAAATGCCCTCGGGAATATTTCGGAAAGTATGACCCCCTCAGATTGATGAGGCTACACTTATAAAAGGCACTTCTGTGAGATTGTTGTCCATAAATTTGTTAAAAATATGCCCCTCTTGTGGCCACACTTAAAACTAGGCCATCCACACACATACACACACACATACACACCCACACACACATACACACCCACACATACATACACACACAGACACACACATATTTATTTCTGGTTTAAGTTCAATTGGATACCAGGCTCAATTTGTTTATCTAATATTAAAACAATGTAATTCTTCTAGAATTGCTCCGTGACAACAGAGCCATCTATGTGCAAATGCCTGAACTCGGTGAATACTTGGGAACAAGTCAATTTTTTTCATTATGTCAATATTTTTAACTTTTTTTGCCAGTAATAGGGAATGGTAGGAAGCAATAAACAAAGTACTTTGGAGCTAAAAATGCCTTTCTTAAGACGTCGTATATTACTAAAATATCTTTAATTTACATATTTCTCATACCGCCGTATCTTGTTCTATTAGGTTTGTTCAATAAAATTGCCTCTTCAAGAAAATTGCACACCAGCAAAAGAGGTACCAATAGGGCAAGATACGGCGGTATGGGGATATGTGAATTGTTGGTTTCTTCAATTCAGATAAATGGATTGAATAGAAACTGGGATATTTTGCATTTTCTGTGTAGAGGAATTGGCCATGGCGCAGCTCCTCTACACGGATCAATATTCGGGGGAGTTTCTCAGATTCCCGCGGAGCGGCACTTGAAGCAACAGCACTGCGAGCAGTTCATTTCGAGCCCAGCACCGGCGTGTCGATCAATATTTGGAGCAGCGATCCTTTACAAAATTGATTAGTTCCAGACAATTCCGCTCGCCTCGCTGGGGAGGCGCTGCAGTCTGGATTGCATGTATGCTCAGCAGAAAAACGGGATGTGCGCTCAGAAGAAAGTACTTCGGCAAAAATGTTAGAGAATAGCTCATGTTTCTGAATACACCTCCAACCCACCCCCATACACACCTACCCACATCCATACATATTTACTTTCTGGTCCACTTCTATTGCATCATGTTGTGCATTAAGTGGGGGGCAGAACCTGAACAGGCTCCGCCAAAGTATAGGAGACTTGAAGCATATAATTTGGCGGAATAACCCAAGTAAGGTCATAGAGACAATATACACTGATGCAATAAAAGCCAATTTTTGGCAGGGGGGCCAAAGTGGTTCCTAAATACAAAACTCAAGAACTAATTGATATAGAGCTATGCAGTTTTTTTGTCTGCACTGAACTCAACTGATCCAGCATAAAGTTTTGATTTGAATCCCAAGAAATTGTATATAAATACCAAAGCCAAAAAATATTAATACACATATACACATACACACACACACAAAGCACAGTGTTGAACTCAACTGATCCAGCATAAAGTTTTGATTTGAATCCCAGGAAATTGTATATAAATACCAAAGCCAAAAATATTAAGTGTATACACACATATATACATACATACATACAAAGCACAGTGCTGAACCCCAACTGATATTTTTATCCAGCATAGAATTTTGAATTGAAACCCAGAAAATTGTATATAATAAACAACAGCAAAAATGCCGAATCAAAAATATTGTAATCAGTGCAATAAAAATATATCCAGCCCCAATTGGGCCAAGCATCAAAAGATTTGTAACCCGGACAAATACAGAACTCCTACAAAAATTTGCCCCAAATGCAATAGAAAATACAGCATGCAATACTTCACATATACACATAAAGATACTTGCTCTGTACAGTCAGCAACACAACCATCTACATCTGGTCTGAAAAGAAGGCACGAAGCACCTCTTAATGCCAGAGCAGCAAAACAGCCACGCTATGAACCTATCCGTAGCAGTTTTAACGGCCAATTAAGGGATCACCGGTTTGTATCAGAGCCAAGATGTGGCATTGAGAATTTCTTGAATAGTATAAATTCTAATCTGCAGGCAATTCTTAATGCACAAAATGGCTCTTATAAGCTCTCCCTCAAATTGTTTGTACAATATAAGAAGCCAAACGGCACAAAATTTACACATCCCCACTTAACAGAAACTGTACCTGTATATTCAAATACAAATTCAGACAAAATAATAAGCAGGCTGATAGATCAATTGAACATTAAACACTCTGAATTTGCAGCAAAAGAGTCAGGATGGAGCCTATGCGGTTCATCACACAAGTTATATGTTAATATTTCTGAATTTACTCCATTACAAGGATCTACATATGTGCCATTACCTGCCAATATCAAAAACAAAAGAGCCGTGGTCAATATAAAAAATAATGACCAGAAATGCTTTTTGTGGTGTATATTAGCTGCTTTGTTTCTAGTTTCAAGGCATCCTGAGAGAATAACTTATTACAAACAGCATGAACATCTTTTTGACGATGCAATGGAGGGTTTAGAATATCCAATGTCTGTTCAGAATATTGATAAATTTGAAAAAAGGGCCAGGCACATCAATGGCAAACAATTATCTATTAATGTATTTATTTGTTCCACTGGCAATTGCCCGATAGCACCTCTCAGAATCAGTACATTTGATGATGAATCTGCTATTCCGATTGATCTGCTCTTAATTGAAGGGGATGGCACATATCATTACACTCTGATACATAATCTTGAAGCTTTGGTGAGAACACAACTAGACAAATATAAAAAAATATTTAAGTTGTGCAGAAGATGTTTAACTGTATTTGATGGTCAAAAAATGGTGAAGGGGGTTCGGGAAGAGAGTGGAGAAATTGCTAAAAACAAGTTAATTGAGCATCTGAAATACTGTGGGAACCATAAACCTGTTCATATGGTGATGCCCAATCCAAGTGAAAAAGCAAAATTCAAAAAGTATGAAGCCTTGTTGGAACACCCAGCATATATTGTCTGTGATTTCGAATCGAACCTCAAACCTCTTGCATTCTGCAATCCAGATCCCGAAGAATCTTCAACTACACCATACCAGCTACATGAACCTTCCAGCTTTTGTTATACAGTTGTACAGGATGGTGTAGCTAGTGAGCCATACTCATACATGGGACCAGATGCCATCAAAATATTTGCACATAGAATAGAAAATGAGTGCCGTGACATAGCATATAACATCTTATTAAAATCAAAACCCATGTTGCCTTTAACAGAGGAACAGATTGAAGATTTCAACAATGCAGAAAAATGCCCGGTATGTGATTCTGAATTTTCAGATACAAATATCAAGGTGAAACACCATTCTCATACAGATGGTAAATTCTTAATGGCCCTGTGTAATAGCTGCAATATTCAGATCAAGAGACCAAGATTTGTCCCCATATTTTGCCATGGTGCATCCAATTATGATTTCCATCATCTGATCAGGTACGAGGGGTTTGACAAGCAGAATTTAAATATTTTAGCTGAAAATGATGAAAAATATATATCTATTAGCAAGATAATTAAAGTTGATGGTGCTCCTATTCACATAAGATTTCTTGATTCTTACAGATTTTTATCTGCTGGCCTGGCCACACTGGCCTCTCAATTATCTGATGAACAATTCAAAATCACACGTGCATTGTTTCCAAATCAGGACCTGAAATTAATTAGGCGGAAGGGTGTATATCCATATGACTATGTTACAGATTTTTCTAAATTTGATGAGTGTTCTCTGCCACCACAACAAGCATTTTACAGCAAAATCAGAGGATCTGGAATCACTGATGAAGATTATCACCATGCTCAGTTGATGTGGAACAATTTAAAATGCAAGACATTTGGTGATTATCACATGGCATATTTGAAACTTGATGTGACCCTCTTAGCTGATATATTGCAGGCATTCAGAAAATCTTCTATGCAAAATTATAAACTGGATCCAATATATTTTTACAGTGCCCCAGGTCTAGCATGGTCTGCAATGTTTTTAAACACTAACATGCATTTGGATCTGATCCACGATCAAGATAAGTATCTGTTTATGGAGAAAGGTATAAGAGGAGGGATGGTGCAATGTTCCCAGAGATATGCCAGAGCAAATAACAAGTATATGCCTGATTATGATCCAGCACGGCCATCAAATTATATAACGTATGTAGATGCAAACAACCTCTATGGTCACGCCATGATGCAAAAACTGCCATATGCAGAGCTTGAATGGGTTGAAAATTTCAATATTGAAGATCTTAAGGACTTTGATGACAGTGAATATGGCCTATTCATAGAGGTTGATCTGACAATTCCTGATGATTTACACAACAAATTTTCTGATTTGTCCCCAATTCCTGAGGTTAAGTGCTCACCTGGCTCTAAACAGAAGAAGCTCATGATGACTCTGGATCCGAAACAGGGATATGTCGCATATTACAAAAACCTCCAGTTCCTGATGAATCATGGTGTTCAAGTACCCAAAGTTAGAAAAGTTTTGAGGTTCAGGCACTCAGAATGGTTGAAACCATACATTGATACAAACACGGAGCTTCGAACATCTGCAAAGAGCCAATTTGATAAGGGCTTGTTTAAATTGATGGTGAATTCAGTGTATGGCAAAACAATTGAAAATGTCAGGAAACATACCGATGTTAAAATAATTACTGACCCCAGCCGGAGCAAAAAATTGGTTGCAAAGCCCAACTTCAATTACAGAAGAATTTATGATGAGTACATGGCACTTTTCAACATGATGAAAACAAAGATTAAGTTTGATAAACCTATTTATGTAGGGGCTGTGATATTGGAATTGTCCAAATTACATATGTTAATATTATATTATGATGTGCTGAAACCTTTTTATGGTGATCGTGTAAAATTATTGTACATGGACACGGATAGTTTTATTCTTGATATTCAAACAGAAGATGTTTATCAAGATATGTCACAGCCTGAATTGTTTCAATACTTTGATACCAGTGAACATACAAAGATTCAACATCACCACAACAAAAAGGTGCCTGGCAAGTTAAAAGATGAGACACTTGGTGATGTTATTGTGGAATTTGCTGGGTTAAGTGCCAAGATGTACAGTTTTAAAACATGTAGTGGTGTTGCTGCCAAAAAGGCCAAGGGCATTGGCAGAGTGACTGTTGAAAAAGATCTCCAATTTGAAGATTATGAAAATTGCATCAAATCCCAGAATTCAATCAGAACATCAGAAAATAGAATTCAGAGTGAGAATCACTTGCTGACTACAAATATTGTAAGAAAAGTGGCCCTGGACCCACATGATGACAAGAGATGCATTTTATCATGTGGCATACATACTTTACCTTGGGGGCATTGTGATTTGAAAAATGGGAATCAATGCCCAAATACAGAGCATGATTTGAAATAAATAAACATGCCTATGAACTTATTTGGGTTCAAAAAACAGGCTATTATGGAGCTGCCGATACCACAACCCTCTCCTGATATGCTGTCTAAACTGAGTGGCTTGTTAATTATTCATCTGAACAGCATATTTACAGATAATGATGATGAAACGGGCAAAACATTGTACATATTTAACAATAATTTAAATCATTACCAATTACCTGTAGGTGGG
Organism: Lepisma saccharinum; assembly: GCF_977018435.1. NCBI lineage: Eukaryota > Metazoa > Arthropoda > Insecta > Zygentoma > Lepismatidae > Lepisma > Lepisma saccharinum. The sequence continues at coordinate 63,818,071 of NC_139246.1, read as the reverse complement.
CAATTGCAATTTATTACAACCCCTGAGGGTGATGTCAAGATTTCAGTAGGGAGAAATATTTACAGAATTAAGCACTCAAACATGGTTTCTGGCACTGTATATACTGTTTCTGCTGGTGACTGCTTATATATTGAGGTCCCGGGATCATATGACAAGCTTATACCCTTTTTTATAGAATTAAGAATCAGATACTCTATAATAAATAACCATTAAAACAAAAATGCCTAATGATATATTTGGCCATACAAGGCATGAAGATCACAGTGATGAGATTCTGATGCTTGATGTCAGAGTCAAGAAATTAAGAAGTGATTTACAAGCTTTACAAACCACACTCAATGCCAGTCTTCAATTAGAAATTACAAATTTGCAATCACAATGCATGGACCCTCTTCTTAAAATTGATTCTGAACTCAAATTGCTGCTTCAGAAATATACTGATTTGGCCACATTAGATAATTTTCAAAGTTTAGAAGAAGCTGTAGCAGCTCTTCAAGCCAAATTTAAGTCCCAGGCTACCAACTCTGAGCAATTGAAACAACAATTGGAAGAGCAGATAAATAATGTCCAGACACAGCTCCAAACAATTGTCAAAAGCATAAAATCACAGGAAGATTTTGATCTAGTGATTTCCACTCTAAAAGAACAGATTCAATCACTCCAAATACCTAATCTGGACCCTCTGAACAATGCCATAGCCGAGGTTAAAGAAAAAATTGAGACACTTGAAAATTTTATGAACAACTTGCCATCTTCTGATGCTTTGAATGCAATAACTCGGAGTGTAGCAAATATTAAGCTGCAACTTGAAACATATGAAGATTTTGGAAAAATTCAAAGTACCATAACCCATCTTGAGGGTACAATAGCAGCAGTGCAAAGTGATTTGGCAAATGTACAAGAAACTCGCCTGCCTGGGATTGTAGATACTCTTGTCAGTGTCCAGCACCAAATCACAAAGCTTGAAAACCTCAACACTGAATCTGAGCTATCTCATTTTCATCACTTGATAGATGATATCCAAACAAAACTTGAAATTTTACAACAATCAACACCCACTCAGGCAGATATAGCCCTGCTCCAAAATGCTATGCAAAATGTGGCTGATGCATCTGAATTAAACAATGTGAAATTGGCACTTGAATTTTTGCAAAATACAGTATCAAATCTTCCTACATCACAGGAACTTAAAAATATTAAGAGGGCAGTGAATAGGATATTGAAATCAGAAGATATCAAGAATATCCAAGCAGAGATCAAACATCTCACTCAGACAGTTGCCACTCTACCAACCAATCAACATATTAATGAACTGCATGCCCTGTTTGAGGATATCAGAAGACAGGTCCATGATCTTACTGCTCAAAATTCAAAATTGGCAGTTGTTGAAAATTTGCAGCAAATTGTAGCTAATATCAACCAACAGCTAGGAACCATGGAATCCAATCAAGCAAATGCTCTGTCTGTTTTTGCCACCCAGCTTCAAGAGATTGTGCAACAATACAAGAAACTTATTGTGGACATAAAAATTAAGCCAGGCCATGATGATGTTGTTAGGACCATCAATGAGCACCTTGAATCTGTAACAAGCAGATTGCTTACAGCAGAAAAAGAAATAACAGGCATAATCGAGAATCCAAAACATACAGTAATTCTTGAATTGTACAGCATCCCCAACAAAGAATATGATTCTCCATTTACACCAGGTGGCAAAATATATATGCTGTCCCCTGCACAATTTTATTACCAGTTTTTTGTTGGGGGCACACTGAGACCAATCAAGATCAAATATTGGCTACAACCACAGGCACACCACTACCCCACCTTATCAATAACAAATGCTGACAACAAAGTGAAAATCACCAGTGTAGAGTTAGAGGATTTTACAGACCCCAACACATTAGAAACAGCCTATACTGAAGATGATGGATCTCTGGAATTTAAAATACAAATAGGGGACAAACTGTATTTAGAAAATCCTGCAGTCTCAGCTGCTGAACACCCCATAGTTGCAATATTCTTGTTTTCATATTATGTCTAGACAAATTATTGTTGATGAATTACACAGACAAGCCCGACATAATTATAAGAGACTCCCAGTAGTCACAAAAGGCATAGATGATTTATGGCAGAGCGACTTGATTGAAATGGCAAGTGGAAAGTTGAAAAACTTAGACAAAATCAACAAGGGCTACAAGTATCTACTCACTGTAATAGACACATTTTCAAAATTTGCCTGGGCTCTGCCACTCAAATCCAAGACTGGAACATGTGTTACAGAAGCCATCAGGACAATCATCAATCAGAGTGGAAGATCACCGCGCTATTTGCAAACAGATAATGGCAAAGAATTTTATAATTCAGTGTTTCAACAATTTATTAAAAGCCAGGCAATAAAACATTATTCGAGTTACAGTGATCTCAAAGCCTCAATTGTAGAGAGATTCAACAGAACCCTAAAAAATCTTATGTATAAACAATTTACCCTCCAAGGTAATTATAAATGGGTTAATATTCTTCCAGAACTTCTACATAAATATAACAACTCGGTCCATTCCACAATCAACATGAAACCCTCTGAAGTAACTTCATCTGATGAGCAAAAATTGATCAGGACTGTTTATTATCCTAGATACCAGCCAACAACAAGAAGGGCCAAATTCAGGGTAGGTGATCAAGTAAGAATCAGCAAATATAAGCACTTATTCAAGAGAGGCTTTACAAGAAACTGGAGTACCGAATTATTTACAGTGGTTCAAGTTAAACCCGGGACCCTTAACACATATATAATAAAAGATCATCGAGGAGAAATTCTCAAAGGCAGGTTCTATGAACAAGAGCTCAGCAAAACTAAACAGCCTGACACATATCTCATAGAAAAAATCATCCGCAGAAAAGGCAACAAGTTACTTGTCAAATGGCTGGGTCATCCGGAAAACAGCTGGATCGATGCAAACAAAGTGATAATATGAGCACCTGGGATGTTATAAAAAGGCTGCCAGAACCTGAACAACAGAATAAGAGAAATGGCAACTTGCTGCCTGATAATATTAGGTGTCTTATTGTTGGGCCATCTGCTTGTGGTAAAACTACACTAATAGTTGATAATTTTTTATTGGCACCCAACTGGCTAGACTGGAAAAACAGGCACTTGTATGTCTTTTCTAAGAGCTTGGAACAATTAAAATATCAGCAGCTGATGAAGCTATATGATGGATTGGATATAGCCACTTTTGAACCAGATGTTAAGCCACTTCATGAATGTCTCGATAATTCTGTTGTTGTGTTTGATGATGTTATACTGGATAATCAAAACAAGGTTAGAAATTTCTTTACACAGGGGCGGCACAAAAACATTGATTGCTTCTACCTTGCACAGACTTTTTCAAAAATTCCGAAGCAACTGATCCGAGACAACAGCAATTTTATATGTGTGTTTCATCAAGATCATACCAACCTCAAACACATACATGATGAATATGTAGGTGGGGACTTGAGCTACAATAACTTTTCCAAGTTTTGCAGCAGGTGCTGGAACCAGGACAGTTATGGGTTTGTCACAATTGATATGACAAGAAAACCCAATAGTGGCAAATACAGAAATAAAATCAACGATTTTCTAGACGTTGAAACGTATATAAATAACCATGAAAAGGCCAATCATTGATGATCTTAAGTTAAGAGATTATCTTGTAAAAAGATTTAAGGGATGGAAATCAGAGAACCGAGGAATTTATGAAAAACACAAACAAACAGAACAGCCTGTAATTGATGCTATTAATAATTTAGGTAAGAATATCAAAACTGTTACAGAGCAAAATCAAGATTTGATCACAGAGCTTGTACCTGTAGCTGCAAGGAACATATTAGATTATCCATTCACCCCACTTTCCAGTATTCATACACCTAGTCCTATTGCTCCTAGAAGAATTGAAGCTACTCAGGATCCTATTGAATTGGGTCTTCTTGCTCAAAAATATTTAACCACACCTAAAGACAACAAAGATGAAGTGTTTGGCTTATATGCTGACACAGAGCTTGATGGCAGCATCATACATAGAATTGGCAATTTCAGAGTAACATTTATGGGAGATGATCTGATTGTATATTCAGAATCTCGTCTCGGAGAAAAAGGTGCTTTTGTTAAGTACCCCGGAACACCTGGGTTGTGGGAACTGATGACTAGGAAAAGGCCTGGCAGCTATACAGATCAAGATTATGAATATTACAAAGAAATATTAATAAAATCAGATGCTCTATACCAGAACAATGATCCCACACAAAAAAGGGTTAAGTCTAGCAGTGGGGCAAAATACAATAATTTAATCAAGCCCATATGGTCACAGATCAAGACTGGCAGTGGAATCAAACAATACAACACCCTGCCTAAAGAATTTGTGTGGGTTGATGATGTCAGGAAACTTGTAGATAGGTTATTGGTGATAGCTGGGGAGGAAAATGCTGGGAACCACAATTTTTACAATGAAATGGTTGGAATTATGGACATGATAAGCACAAAATTGTCTAATTTTATAGTGAATGACACTAAGGGGATTGGATATCTCATAAAAATTATTAATACTCTACCCCCCAAATTTTGGAATATTTCTGAGGGTCGGGGCCTGGTTAATGACATTATAAACAAGCTGCCATTTGAACTACATATTCCAGGCTATCAGTATTGTGGTCCAGGCACAAAATTGGATCATAGATTAAACAGAGGTGATCCTGGTGTAAATCCCCTAGATGCTGCTTGTAGAGACCATGACATAGCATACAACACACATTCTGATCTTGACAAGAGACATGTTGCAGACAAGAAATTAGAAGAGGCTGCATTTGGCAGATTTGTAAGCAAAGATGCTTCTTTGAGTGAAAAAATAGCAGCATTGGGAACCACCATAGCTATGAGCACCAAACAAAAACTGGGGTGGGGGCTGTGAACATGTATATAATAAACCTACAATGAAGGCCAAGGGTGTTATGTATCAAATACCTTATGCAGGTCTCAAATCTCTTGGGCCTATTGATAGCCTTTTAACCAAAAAGCAGCGCAAGAAAAAAAGCTCTTGTATTGCCAAGGGCCATGGTATGAAATTGTTGCTTAGTACCCCCCAATTAAAAAAATTACAGCAATCAAGAAAAAAATCACATGTGGGGGGATTCATATTTACTATCCCGGCCATCTTAGCTGCTCTCGGGGCTGTTGGGAGCTTGGCTGGGGGATCAGCTGCCATAGCAAAAACAGTAATAGATGCCAAGAAAAATAGGGCAGAATTAGATGAGCAGAGGCGCCATAACCTGGCCATGGAGAAAAAAGGCAAAGGTGTTAAGAGAGCCATGAATAAGTTTAAAAAAAACAAGAGCCGCTTACAAACCAAGATATTGAAGCTTTAATCAAGCCACTGGGCATCAAAAATTTTAGGGGTGTGTACATGTCTGATTCTTTGCCAGAGCAACCACTCAACAAAGAGTGTGGCATTGTTAATTTGGATAAGTACAAAAATCAGGGCACTCACTGGATCTGTTATCTTAAATATTTAAACAATGAGGCATTTGTGTTTGATTCATTTGGAGGTGTTCCACCTGAAAATTTAGTAAAATATCTAAATTCAGCTAATCTTTATTACAATAATGCCCGTGTTCAAAACTTCAAAGATGTTAATTGTGGACATTTGTGTTTATCTGTTCTTAGATATATGTCTCAAATAAATAAACCATCAATTGAAAATTTTCAAAAAGCCTTGTGGTATCTGAAACATCATGGGGGTATTCCATCTCACCAGCCAAAATTCAATATTGAAACTCAAATTGCATGATGACATAGTGTATCCCAAAACAATAGCTCTCAGAGCATTTTACGGCATGTACCTAATCCCTAATATTACACACCACAACAACAAAATTGCAGTTGGGGATCAAAAAATTGTCATCACTCCAGGGCAATATAATCTGTCCACTCTAAATGCTCAATTACCCAGAGGTGTAGTGTTAAGTCAAAATTCTGTCACTCACAGAGTAGAGATTGTATCTGCTACAGAAACAGTGGATCTGGGTACTATAGGAGAGCTGTTAGGCTTTGAGAACAACACAAAACTTGAAGCAGCCATCAAACACACTGCTATGAATATACCTAAATTCTTAGCCATAGAGACTCTGAATATTCACTGTAATGTGGCTGAGGGTATGATCACCAAATCAAATGGCATAGGCACTCACAAACAAACCGGCATCATTGCAACATTCAAACCTAATTCCGAATTTATGGAGCCAATCATCTACAATCCATCCCCAACATTATATTTTCCTGTGTGCCATAACAGAATAGATTATATTGAATTGATGGTCACTAATGAAAAAGAAGAATTAGTTGATTTTGCTGGAGCCACAACAACTGCTATCATAGAGATTAACATTTAAATAAAAATACATACAATGGAAAATATTGAGAGTTATGAGCTACAATCATTCCCCCCAAACAGGAGGACATTTGCAAATTTAAATCAACCCAACACAGAGATAGAGGTTGATCTTGATGTAGGGGATGGCTTTATACACCCCCACAGAGCAGATCTATACATCAAATTGGATGTTGTAAAGCTCGATGGAACAGATTATCCGGCAAATTCAAATATAAGATTGGTGGACAATTTTGTGCCGCATCTGTTCTCTGAAATTGAGATCAGAAAGCATGGTGTTGTTATAAACAGAATAGATTATCCCAGCATTACCTCCACAGCTTTGGCCACTCTAAAATTATCCAAAACCGAGGCTTCATACTACAAAATAGGTGGATTTGAAGCTGGTGATAAAATATTATCCAAAAATCACACAGTACTGTTCCCCATGCGCCTGTTGCCAGGATTCTTCTCGGATTACAAAGATATTATGTGGAAGGGCGGGTTAAGAATCACATTTAGAAGAGCTGCAAATGATAACAATGCATTGATGAGGTACAGCACATTAAACTCTACAGGAGAAGCTCTGCCTAATACCTTACCAGATGCAGGCAAGTGCATTATTCAGACTATGGAGCTAAGAATCCCAGTTGTTGAATATGAAGCCAGTTATGCTCTTAAATACAAAGCTGATATCCTAAAAAATCCACAGATTCCTCTGCAATTTTACACATATCAATGCGTACAGAAGCCTGCCGCTGGTACTTATTATGAGTTTGATGCTACAAATTCATTCTCCAGCATACAATACGACATGCCTGATTTTGTGGTGGTACTGTTTCAGACTGGAAGACACAACAATCAGGAAAAAAATTCAAGTAAATTTGATAACTGCAACATCAAGAACATATATCTTAAAAATGGCAGAAATGAGGTATTTCCTAGAGAAAATTACAATTTAGACATGTCCAAGGATGATTTCCTCAAATTATATGAAGCTTTTTCGGCTTTCAAGAGGGTCACTACTGGCAGTACTGACATGTATTACACACCAGATGAATTCAAAGCACGGAGACCCATGTTTGTCATCAACGCTTCAAAAAGGAAACAAGTTGTGGTTAATGACAGGACAAACATTAAAATTATCTGTGAATTCCACGAGGCATTACCCGATGACACCATATGTAGTGTTATTCTCATAGGAGAAAAATCATATGTTTATGACGTAAGAAATGAGAGAGTCACGGAGCAATTCTAGAAGAATTACATTGTTTTAATATTAGATAAACAAATTGAGCCTGGTATCCAATTGAACTTAAACCAGAAATAAATATGTGTGTGTCTGTGTGTGTATGTATGTGTGGGTGTGTATGTGTGTGTGGGTGTGTATGTGTGTGTGTATGTGTGTGGATGGCCTAGTTTTAAGTGTGGCCACAAGAGGGGCATATTTTTAACAAATTTATGGACAACAATCTCACAGAAGTGCCTTTTATAAGTGTAGCCTCATCAATCTGAGGGGGTCATACTTTCCGAAATATTCCCGAGGGCATTTTTACAAAAATCTTGGATTAGGAAGAGCTCCACACTTGAGCAAAAAACTCATATGGGCATGTTGAGCTTGTTTTAAGTATAGCAAATCTGCTTGAGGGGGGGTTCATACTTTCCGGTCCTGTCCCCACCGTAAATACAACTACTCAATTCCCTTGACTTTTATCTACTGAAAGTGTGAAACATTTACAGTCACAGTTCATCATAAGACTTTACCTTTTCCGTGTAGTGTACAGTCATCATTGCTACAAAAAGAGTTCAAACTGACTGGAACTCTTCCAAAGGCTCCAGATCTAATTCTTGTGTTTTGAGTGACTCTATTCTGTCCAGAAAGGCCTCTATCTTTTCCAGTAGACTAGTAGCAACACCAGCAAATTCTTCCCACATTTGGTAAGCTAATGACATCACAATCGCATCATCTACTTCTGTGCCTTCAGTGATACCAAACAAACGTTCTTCATCTGAAATGATAATCTTATGTGATTATAAGTTTTAACATTAGAGTTTGCAGAATTTCTTTGTAAGATTAATACAACAGAGCACAATTCTTCTGAACAACACAAATAAAGCACAACATTTACACAAAAAGTGCTTATTACATTCAGTATTTAACAAAAATCAAAAATAGTTTGATTTAAGGGTGTACAACATTAACTATGGCAGAAGATTTGAAGGGGGTGGTTGTTTCCCTGGGCTGCCAAACTTCCCCCAAAATCAACCCTTGCCCCAACAAAAAAGAAAAAGCAATACTTACATGCTCTGCAATGCAAATACATATTATGTGTGTGATATTTAGGAGTACAGAGTGATTCAAAATGCAACACCATAGAACAACTCTATTATTAGTGCAGATAAAAAAATGGAGAGAAGGAAAGGTTTTTGGAAAAAACGTTGTATTTAATCTAATGTCCATGAATTTTCAATGTAGAATACAATATTGAGGTTGTGCACGGCTGTAGACCTCAACAAGATTGGAAAAGCTTCATCCTTAAAGGAGACATTGAAGTTATCACAATACCATTACATGTCATCCTCTGTCATTTTCTGTAATGAAGCATGTTGAGTTTTGGGTTCTTTCAGTTCTTCCGTAATCCAGAAAATGGAGTAAAGAATGAGACAGTATTTGTAACACAAACAAAAGTGTATAATTCCGGAACACAATAATAGAACAAGTACAACAACTCACATATTGGTATAATAGATAGAAGTCTCGTCACGGAGAACGGCTATGAGTAGTGTCAATATGTACCTCTGACCACAACTCTGATTTCTTGACCAAACGACTACAAAAAGTTGAAAAACTCACTTTCTCTCCCTGTTCCGTGCCTCATTTATTACGCTGACGACGTTTCACGGGCGCAAAAAGGCAGTGATGAGTGAAAGATGAGCTCTCATCTTCTCATCCCTCTCATTCTTCTTATTCTTCTTATTCTCCTCTCATCCTCTTTTTATCCTCTTCTCATTCTCTCATCTTCCTCTGATCCTCTCATCCTCTCATCCTCTCATCCTCTCATCCTCTCTATTTTTAGAATATTGTCGTCAATATTAGAGATGAAGTTGGAGTGCTGGAATTAACGGGACCAAATGTTTATATATATCGTGATCTTCGTAAACCTCTCCTCTCATCTTCTTATTTTCTTATTCTCTCATTCTCTTATTTTTGAAGAATGAGTGCACCTTATCGTAATTTTCCAAGTCCGGGACCCAAATGTTTATATATATCGTGACCTTCGTAAACCTCTCTCTCTCGGGGGAGGGAACGATGTACCCACACACACACACACACACACACACACACACACACACACACACACACACACACACACACACACACGCACACACACACACACACGCACGCGCACGCGGGCGTATGCCTCTTATTATTTCCGTATTGTAACACAAACAAACAAACAAAATAATAATTGTTGTTTTTTAGGATACCTGGCCCCTATAACCTCGCCAGGGTGCGTGGTGCCCAACCAAAAAAGTAAAAGGTTTTCTAACGGCTGCGGTTATAGATTACCGCACCTCTATAGAGTTTCACGTGTTTGTTTTTTTTTTCTCTCAAACTTCCATGAAACTCTACAGAGGACCTCCGTAATGCATGCAACATGTACTAACGACTCTAGTGTTATTTTGATGTTGTGATATTTTTGGATATAGAGTTTTATTGTGAGATTAGATAAAAATAATTATGTTTATTATTAATATTTTCTTGATGAAGATGGAGAATGTATGTGTGTGTGTTACAAATAAAGTTGCATGCTTTTTTTCTAGTGTGTGTGTATGTGTTTTTGATGTTTCGACAGCATCTGAAACGATAAAAAAAGAAATTTTATTGTTAATTTTCTTGTGTAAAAACAACAACAAATTTTTTTGTGCAAATTTTCTGATTGTCTCGTGCTATAGTGATGAAAAAGATATTGTAACTGATAACTAATGAAATTAACATTGTAACTGATCTGAACTAGTGAAATTCGTATTGTGCCATTATAACTGATTGTGCTAGTACTAAAAATTTCTTATTGTGCAAGAAAATAGATGTTAAAAACTTGTTAAAACTGCTCTGTGACCCTCTCATTCTTCACGTCGTAGGCGAAGGACTTCTCTGCTATCAGGATGACACTGCATAGGGTATCCTCGGGCAAGGCATCGTGGAACTCGCAGACGACCTTGATGTTGGTTCGATCGTTGACCACAACCTTTTTTCTCTTAGATGTGTTGATGACGGTCATGGGTCTCCGTGCTTTGAACTCGCTGGGCGTGTAGTACATGTCCACACTTCCCTCGGTCACGCGTTTGTAAGCCGAAAACGCTTCGTAAAGTTTGAGGTAATTGTTTTTGGTCATGTCGAGGTTGTAATTCTCGCGCGGGAACACTTCGTTCCTGCCGTTCTTGAGATAAACGTTCTTGATCTTGCAGTCGTCGAATTTGCTGGAATCTTTTTCCTGATTTTTGTCCCTCCCGGTCTGAAAGAGCACTACGACGAAATCTGGCATGTCGAACTGTATGTTGTTGAACTGCGTCGTCACGTCGAATTCCATGTGACTTCCGGACGCCATCTTTTGCACGCACTGGTAACCGTGAAAGTGAATCGGCACCTGGGGACTTTTCAAGATCTCCGCTTTGTACTTGAGGGCGTAGTTTGTTTCGTATTCCACCACCGGCATTCTCAATTCCATGCTTCGGATGATGCATTTTGCTGCTTCGGGTAAAGTGTTGGCTATCGGCGTGGTGCCGTCCGGACCTAAAGTAGCGTATCGCATCAGTGCGTCGTTGTCGTTGGCCGCTCTTCGAAACGTGACTCTCAGTCCTCCCTTCCACATGATCTCCTTGTAGTCCGAGAAGAAACCAGGCAGCAGACGCATGGGAAAGAGCACCGTGTGACTTTTCGTCGATATTTTGGTCCCGGCTTCGAATCCCCCGGCCTGGTAGTACGCTGCGTCCGTTTTGGATAATTTCAACGTTCCCACTGCCGTCGACGTGATGCCTGGATAATCTATTCTGTCGATGACGGTGTTGTGTTTCCTCACCTCCACCTGCGAGAACAGGTGAGGCACGAAGTTGTCCACGAGTATCAAGTTTGCTGCTGCAGGAAACGCGTCTCCGCTTTCTTTCTTCACCACGTCGAATTGAAGGTAGAGGTCCGCTCTGTGAGGATGAATGAACCCATCGCCTACGTCCACATCGTATTCGATCTCCCTGTTCGCCTCGTTCAGATTGGCGAACGTGCGACGGTTGGGAGGGAAAGATTGCAATTCGTAACTTTCGATTTGCTCCATTCTCACTATGTATGTTATTTATTATACGTTGATCTCCACGATGGCAGTAGTTGTTGCACCTGCGAAATCCACCACGTCTCCTTTCTCGTTCGTCACCACCAACTCTATGTCGTCTATGCGGTTGCGACATACTGGAAAATAGATCGGCGAAGAGGGCGTGTAGATGATCGGTTCCATGAATTCGGAACTTGGTTTGAAAGTGGCTATGATTCCCGTCTGCTTGTGACTTCCTAATCCGTCCGAGGATTTCGTGATCATACCTTCCGCCACGTTGCAGTGTACGTTCAGAGTCTCTATGGCCAAAAATTTAGGAATGTTTGTTGCCGTGTGCTTGATGCCAGCTTCGAGTTTTGTGTTGTTCTCGAAACCTAAAAGTTCTCCTATGGTGCCCAGGTCCACGGTCTCCGTCGCCGACAGGATTTCCACTCTGTGCGTGACCGAATTTTGAGAAAGGTACGTGCCTTTGGGTAACTGAGCTTGCAAAGTGGAAAGATTGTATTGTCCTGGCGTGACGACGATGTGTTCGCTTCCGACGCTAATTTTGTTGTTGTGGTGGGTGACGTTAGGTATGAGGTACATGCTGTAGAATGCACGCAGAGCCACGGATTTAGGATAGACAATGTCGTCGTGCAGCGTGAGTTTCAAGATTGAAGATTCGCTCGTGAGATGGAACACGCCCATCCTAGTGATGCTGTTTCAGGTTCCACAGTACTTTCTGGAAATCTTCGACCGTAGGGTTATTTATTTTAGAGAGAAACGCGAGCACGGAGAGGCAGAGATGACCGCAGTTCACGTCTCCGAAATCTTGAATGCGTTCGTCGTTGTAGTATATAGAGGTTTTGCTCGTTTTCAGATAATGAATTAAATTTGTAGGTGGAACACCTCCGAAAGAATCGAAAACGAATGCTTTATCATCATTTTTGTGGTAACATATCCAATGTGTGCCTGGATTTTCTTGACCGTCCAAGTTGACTACTCCACATTCTCTTCTTTTCACGCTTGAAGGTAACGAGTCGGACATAAAAACTCCTCTGAAGTGTTTGATTTGTAACGGTTCGATCAGAGATTCAATGTCTCGGTTGGTGAGTGCTTCTGTTTCTTTTTTTTAAACTTCTTCATCACGCCCTTTCCTCCTTTCTTCTCCATGGCCAGGTTGTGACGTTTCTGTTCTTCCAATTCCGCTTTGTTCTTCTTCGAGTCGATGACGGTTTTCGCGATGGCGGCACTTCCGCCAGCCAAACTTCCAACGGCCCCCAATGCTGCTAGGATGGCCGGGATGCTGAATATGAAACCTCCGATCTTTTGCTGTTTCCGCGAACGCTGCAATCTTTTCAATTGAGGTGTGCTGAGCAGTAATTTCATTCCGTGTCCTTTCGACAAGCAAGAACGTTTCTTCTCGCGTTGTTTCTTGGTGAGTAACCCATCGAGGGCACCTAGATTTTTAAGATTGGAGTATGGTATCTGGTACACGACACCCTTGGGCTTCATGTTGATGCTCTATGTGTTATTTTCACGGTATGTTATTTATATATATTCTGAGATTTTTTCTTGTGTAGTTTTTTTACGGTATGTTATTTATATATTTTCAAGGCCTCGCAGTCGCTACACAAATTCTATTACGTGCTTCGTTTTCTTGCCAAGAAGTTCCTTTGTCCCCTTGTACACGATTCGAGTTTTGTTCTCGATTAAAATAGATAGCTTCTCGTCGGATAACATGTTAGCGTATCGATCTGGTAAAAATAGACTGTATTGTGCGTTGAGCAACAGGCGTACCTTGGGACCATACTGGGTAGAAACAATTGAACCGGAAGTTATCGTGTAAGATTTGTCGACTTCCAATTCCCGAATTTTTACATACTCGACTGACAAATTTAGCATTTGTTTTAATGCTTGGAGATCACTCATTTTTTCAGTTGTCATATCGAAGAAGAGAAAATTTTCAGTGTGTGTGTTAGATAAATTTAATTGTTTTTTTTTCACGATGTGTGTTATTTATATATACCGAAGATTATTTTTTTCACGATGTGTGTTATTTATATATCAAGTTTTTTTGACACGTATATATATTATTATTTTTTTAACAGAGGAAGAAAGTTCGTGCTTCGGAGAACGCGATGATGTGCGTAATGATATCTTCCCTCTCCTGCATAGATTTGTACCAATCATCAGTATACCGTCTTCTCCCCTGCATTGCCTCGTGCAGTTCGTCCAACCTATCGTTTAATTCTTCCCCTGCAGCCGAAAGCAGAATGTTGAGATCACCGCACCTCAGGCCACTGATCTCCCGAAGATGGTCCTTGAGAACCATTTCACAAGGGATGTGAAATTCCGGCGTTGTTCTTGCCATGATTACAAGTTTCCCTACATTTCTGTTTACTACCTTTTTGAATATTTTAGATAGTAGCTCGGGTGACAAATCAGTTATGCAAGCCATGTTGTTTTTTTTACTGGATGTTATTTATATACCCCACCCCAATTTTTGTTTCGTGTTCATGGCGATGGTGGTACCCAGTGCGGCGACCCGTTCACCCAGCGATGCGTCTCTGCTCACGAACCTTTCGAAAGCTGCGTGCTCTAACTTTCTGTCTGCTTCGTGACGTGCATCCAGATCCGTCTGCGTGGTGTTGTAGGCGATGTCGTGATCTTTGCATGCGGCGTCCAACGGATTCACACCCTTGTCTCCTCTCTCCAATCTTTTCTCGAGTTTGGTACCCGGTCCGCAGTACTGATAGCCAGGTAGATGCATCTCGAAAGGTAACTTGTTGATGATGTCGTTTACGAGTCCCTTTCCTTCGGCCACGTTCCAAAATTTCGGAGGCAGCGTGTTGATGATTTTGATTAGGTAACCTATGCCCTTGTCGTCGTTCACGATGAAGTTGGAAAGTTTCGTGCTGATCATGTCCACGATGCCAACCTTCTCGTTGTAGAAATTACGATTGCCTGCATTCTCTTCGCCGGCTATCACCAACAATCGGTCCACGAGCTTCCTCACGTCGTCCACCCAAACGAATTCTTTGGGTAACGTGTTGTAGCGTTTGACCCCGCTGCCTGTTTTGACCTGGTTCCAAATCGGTTTGATGAGATTCCTGTACTTCTCGCCGCTGCTCGATTTCACCCTATTCTGCGAGGCGTCGTTGTTCTGGTACAAGGCATCCGTCATGATCAGAATTTCCTTGTAACTCTGGTAATCTTCGTCGGTGTAATCTTTCGGCTGCTTTTTGGCAACAAGTTCCCACAGTCCCACCGTACCCGGATACCTGGTCCAACTATCCTTGTCGCCTAAATTGACTTTAATGTCGTTGCCTTCGAAGGTCACCTTCGATTTCCCAATCTTCCACACCACACCGCCGCCTTCGTTGGTTTCCATGCTGGGATACAATCCGAACACTTCATCCTTGTCGAATTTCCCTGTACTCAGGTAGTCTCGTGCCAAAGGTCCCAACTCGATTTTATCCGAAGACGACGACGTGCTGCCTATGGCTCGACGTCGTGCCGGTGCATCCTTCAGTTCGAACGGCGTCGAAGGAATGCTTGAAATGGGCGTGGGTACGGCATAACTTTTAGCTGCGAGTGGTACGAGTTCATTAATCAAATTTTTATTTTGTTCCGTGACACTTTTAATTTCTTTACCTAGACCGCTGATGGCATCGATCACAGGTTGATCCTGACGTTTCTTCTCTTCGTAGAATCCGCGATTCTCGGATTTCCAACCTTTGAAGCGTTTTGCGAGGTAATCGCGAAGCTTGAGATTTTCGTCTTCAATTTTTCGTTTCGTCATGACGTTATTTATATACGTCGTTTCTCACAACGTTGCAACGTTTAGAAAGTCGTTGATTTTGTTTCTGTATTTTCCGTCGTTGGGTTTCCTCGTCATGTCGATCGTCACGAATCCGAAATCGTCACCGTTCCAGCAAGTAGAGCAGCAGCATTCCAAAAATTGATTGTAGTTCATGTCTCCGCCTACGTAGTCATCGTACGCGTGCTTGAGGTTGGTGTGATCTTGACGAAACAAACATATGAAATTAGCGTTGTCGCGTACTAACTGTTTTGGAATTTTGGAAAACGTTTGAGCTAGGTAAAAACAATCCATTCCTTTGTGACGACCTTGCGTGAAAAAGTTGCGAATTTCATTTTGATTTTCCAGGATGACATCGTCGAACACAACAACTGAATTTTCACGACAATCGTCGAGTGGTTTTATTTCCGAGGCGAACGTTGCAATATCCAGACCATCGTACAGTTTCATCAGTTGCTGGTATTTGGATTGCTCCAAACTTTTCGAGAACACGTACAGGTGCCTGTTCTTCCAATCTAGCCAATTCGGTGCGAGGAGAAAATTGTCCACGAGCAGTGTCGTTTTCCCACACCCCGAAGGACCTACGATCAGACAGCGGATGCTGTCGGGAAGCAATTCGCCGTTCTTTTTTTTCTCGTTTGACTTTCCGAATTAGGTAAACGTTTCACAACATTCCACGTACTCATAGAATCACTTCGTTTGAATCGATCCAACTTGTTTCCGGAAGTCCCAGCCATTTCACCAAAAGTTTGTTGCCTCTCTTGCGCAAAACTTTTTCGATAAGGTACGTGTCGGGGTATTTAGTTTTAGAGAGTTCCTCCTCGTAGAAGCGCCCCAATAAAATTTCACCGCCACTGTCTTTTATTATATACGTGTGACGGTTCCCGGGTAGAACTCGAACCACGGTAAAAAGTTCAGTACTCCAGTTTCGTGTGAAACCCCTGTCAAACGTTCGCTTCAATTTACTAACCCTCACCTGTTCTCCAATTTTGTATTTAGCTTTTTTTGTCGTGGGCGTGTACTTTGGACAGTAAACGCTAGAAATTAAACGTTGCTCGTCAGACCTGGTAACGTCAGCTGGCTTCATGCCTATCGTTGCGTGCCGTGTGTGATTATAGTCGTTAACAAGTTCCGGAAGAATAGTGACCCACTTGTAGCTTCCCTGAAGCGTGAAGCGTGACCACATGCGCGATTTCAGAGTGCGATTGAATCTTTCCACGATGCTGGCCTTGACGTCACTGAAGGTCGAGTAATGTTGAACGTTGTGTTTCCGAATAAACTTTTGGAATACGGCATTGTAAAATTCCTTCCCTTTGTCCGTGTGCAGAAACCGAGGTCGTCTGCCGCCGCTTTCGCGAAAAATTGTCTTGAATGCTTCCGTGACGCACGTTCCTGTTTTCGCCTTCAAAGGTAGAGCCCATGCGAATTTCGAAAATGTGTCTATGACGGTGAGGAGGTACTTGTTGCCCTTGTTCAATTTATGCACGTTTTTTAACTTGCCGCTACTCATTTCGACGAGGTCGCTTTCCCAGAGGTCGTCGATTCCCTTGGTTACCACAGCCAAACGTTCGTAGTTGCGGCGTGCAGGTTTATGCAATTCTTGGACGATGGCTTGCCTAGACATTTTTTATTATTTTTAGAGATTACGTTTCAAAAGAAGCACCAGCGTGATGGGATTCAAAGAGGGTGGCACTTCGCTCGTGTTTTGAATGATCAGCTTATCGCCGGCACTCACGTCGAAAACAGTAAGATCTTCGTCTTCGTGTATTTCATATATGTTGCGCGTTTCGTTCCAACGCGCCAGAGGAATGTTTCCTGCTTTCTGGACACCACGATTCGATATCAAAGTCATGGTGGGAACGCTAGCTTTTCTGCCGTGAGACCAGTACGAAAATTCGTTTATCTGAATCGTGCCATCGAGGAGAAACTTGTAGTACGGATGATAAGGATGTAGCATGTACAGTTTGTTACCTTCGACGAAGGTGGAGATTCTCTGTTGATTGGGTACGCTGTTGATTTCGATGGCATGCAGAGAATGCAGTTTAGCGAATTTAGTGTCGACGCTAACGAGGTTGCTGTGAAGCTGACCCAGTGTGTTTTGTACGGGCAACAAATGTTCGACTATGGTATCCGTTACGGTAGAAAATGACGGTTTGATTTTCACTTCCACGTTCAACTGCTTGTAGCTTTCGTTGAGTTCTTGCAACTTGGCACCGAAAGAGGCCAGCGTCGATTCCTGCGTTGATTCCAGCACTCCAACTTGATCTCTGATGTTGACGACAATGTTCTGAAGGTTCTCGATTTGATTCAATTTCGAGCTCTTCTCGGTAAGATCGTTCACGATGATTCGCATCTCTGTAAACTGCATGTGAAGGTCGGCGACGCTCTGCGAAGTGAGCAGCGTCGACACCAGCGAAGCAAGTTCGTCTCGAATCTGTTCCACGTTCGCCGTTTCCGTTTCCAATCGTTTCAGCATACGTGATATGTTCCTTTTCAAAGCATGTAATTCTTTGGAGGTGGGGAGATTGGCCACCCTACTCTCGAGATCGCTCAACGAACTTTTGATGTCACTCGAATCGGATAGTGCCGTCACCGCCGTTTTCAATTTTTCCAAATCTTCGCTCGAAGGCACGCTCGTTCGTAACAATTCCAAGTCACCCTGTATGTTGTCCAGTACGTGATGAAAATGAGTAAGATTGGATTCGACGTTCAAATTTTCCAAATATTGGATCTTCTGCTGAACCGTGCTTAACGTGTCCTGAATACTCGTCAACACACTTGCTTCAGCGTGAATATTTTTAATTTCTTCGTTGATCAACTCCAGAGACGCCTGAAGCGTAGCGATGGTGGTTTGAATGTGTTCGAAATCTTGATAAGCCTCCAATTGAATTTTTATGTTCGCGACGCTTTTACCGATGACCTGCAGTTCGTCCGACGATGGTAGGTTCGTCATTGTATCTTCCAAAGTCTGCAACTTGGATTTGATTTCTTCCAACGTGCCGGTGAATTCTTCTTGTAATTTAGAAACAACGACCTGCAAGCGTTCTATATCAATATCATTCACGACGGTTTGAAGTTCAGAGAAATTCTTTTCTATTGCGGAAGTTCGCTCTTCGATTTCGAGTTTCAATTTTTCCAAATCTTCATTTTTCGATTGAAATTGCTGTAATTTGGCCAAATCATTTTGAAGCGAATCCATGCTCAACTGTATATTTTGAATGTTGTCGTAAGAAGGTACGTCAACATAATTTTTTATCAGTGTTTTCAGTTCGGAATCGATTTTCAGAATGGGATCGAGACATTGCGTTTGGAGCGTAGCGATCTCAGACTCTAAACTTTTGTTTAAGGTCTCCTGCAAAGCGATCAAATCGGTCCTCAACTTCTTAACTCGAACGTCCAGCATGAGAATCTCTTCTGCATGGTCTACACGCTTGGTGTTGCCGAAAATGTCGTTAGGCATTTTTGGTTAACGGTTATTTATAATAGGATAGACGATTCGTAATTCTACGAAGAGAGGAATAAGTTTGTCGTAATCTCCTAGGAGTTCCACGTAAAGATAATCTCCTGCAGACACATCGTACGACATGTTAGAAAGTACCTTGTCGTGCTTCATTCGAAAAATGTTCTTGCCGGTAGAAATTTTGATTTCGCCTGTGTTCTCCGGATTCACGGTGATTTGAAGTTTCCCGTCGATCGGAATTTCATAGAAATGTAAATTGTTATTAAAAACATAAAACATCTTGCCCACATCGTCATTTATTTTCGTCCATATACTATTAAGATGTACAATTAGTAGACCATTGAGTTTAGATAACACGGAAGGTAAGAGGTTATTGAAATTTGGTGATGCAGTGTCCATGTTGCTTTGTTTGCGGAAACCAAAGAGATTCATTGTCCTTGTTAGTTATTTAACACGTTGTGCCTTTGCCATTCTTCGAAACATACGGAGGAAAAGAGGAGCCCTCGGGCGATGAAAAGTAAGAGTTGAATTTAATGAGCCTCGGTTTGAAGCGGGGTTAACAACATAATAACAGCTTGCAACTTTTCATCGCCCGAGGGCCCCTCTTTTCCCCCGTCTGCTTTTTGAAGAATAGCAAAAAAACACAACGGACTTCATGCTATGGGGTTACGGTTAACACACGTCACATTTATCGCTTCCATTGTAGTGGCCCCACTCTCTCGTGTGGATTTGACAATCGAGAACACGTAACTTGTTGTCCGTTGCATCCAATGCGACCTTGCTTACGCGCGTCGTGTACAAATCATGCAATTTACTTGCAATGCGATAATCGGTGCTGAGTTGCCTTTTACCATGAAAAAGACATTCCTTGTAGTCTTGCATGCTAAATTTGCTGGTACTTATTTTTCCCACCCCCTTCGCTTTCTTGATCTCTTTTTCTTCTGCAATCTTTACACAGTACATTTTGGCACGAAGCCCCGCAAATTCGCTGATGTACTCCCCGCCAACTTCATCTTTGTATTTTCCAATCGTCATTTTGTTTTCTGCCGAATGTAAGTGATGGCCTGATGGTAAGTTGCTAAAATCAAACAGATGCTTCATCTTAGTCAGATCATGTTCGAGGCTTGGTGTTTGGATTAGAAAAATGAAGCTATCCGTGTCAATGTAACATATTTGGATGTTATCTCCATAAAAAGGTTGAAACTGATCGTAGTACGATTGGTACATGTGCAATTTTGATAGTTCAAGGACAGTGGCACCTATGGCAATCGGCTTGTTGAGCATCACTTGCTTCTTGTTCCTCTCGACGAATACTAGATTCTCGTCGAAAATGGTGAAGTTTTTGAAGTAGGGGGACGCGACGATCTTTTCAAATTTCTTTTCGTCCGTGACCAACGTTGCGTCGATGTAATTACGCACGTTCTCCATCGTCTTGCCGTAGATGGCGTTATTGAACAGTTTGTACAGATCCTTGTCTGCAGGCGATGTCGATTGCGCTCTGCGGCGCGTGTTCTCGGTTATGTAGGGTTCCAGCCACTTGCTCTGTCGGAACTTCAATCCTCTATGAACTTTCTTCAACTGCAAGCCGTGACTTATGTAAAATTGGAGGAGTCGGTAGTGCAGAACGTAATTCCGCTTGTTCTCCATGCTTAGTATGAGTTTTGGCTCCGATCCTCCAGGTGGCTTCTTTTTGGAGGGGGCCAGGGCCCAATCCATGATGTTTCTTGTGAAGTGTTTCGGGATAATCGAGATCCACTTCCAAGAAACAGCCCCATTTGTTATCTTCGCTCCAGTTGAGAAAATCCTCGCAGGAGAGTTCCTCTTCGGTCATCCACGCATAGTCGCTGATGGGAAGACACTGGGACATGGAGTGGCCGTACAGGTTGTTGACATCCCAGTAGACAATATAGGTGTTGGGCTTCGATGCATCGTATCCAGGCGTATGAGGATTGTTTGCCTGAGCATGGCGTCGGGGACATTGGACGATGCCACCGCGTATCGCACTCTCCATGAAAGCATACTGTTCCTTCTCTGCGATGAGGCCCAGTTCCACGTTGGTGTATTTCATCATCGATTCCCAAGTCAATCCCGGCGTGGTGAAGAAATACGCAGGATCCAACTTGTATATCGTGATGCATCTCTTACGAAACGATTCGAAAATGTCCATGAGGAGAGTCACGTCCAATTTCAGATAGAGATCGTGATAATCGCGAAAAGTTTGGCAATTAAATGCCGTCCATACACTACGAGCGTGTTCGTAGTCCTCTTCGGAACAGACGTCCTCCGTGAGATGAGAATAAAATACCTCCCGGGGTGGAAGTTCCGTCTCGTCAAATTTCTCGAAATCGTTGACGTACTCGTAGGGGTAGACGCCCTTGCGACGCAACAGATTCAAATTCTCATCTCTCCCCGAAAAACATTTTTGCTTGGTGGCCACAAGATCTTCGTCGCCAAGTTGAGATGCAAGGCTTGCGAGGCTGGAGGACAGGAAATTGTAAGAGTCCAGGATTCGCACTTCCACACTTCCTCCTTCTTGGAGAGGGATCCACACTCTCACCGCAATATACTTCTCGCTCGTTCTCGGGATGATGCTGATTCGAGAAGTTATGTTGTAGAGCTCTTTGACGAAGAGATGCGTGTCGTATTTTTCCGTGTAGTGCAGAAACACGGCAACGAAATGCGACTCCTTAATCTTGAGATTGCACGAATTACAGATGGTGTTTAGGAATAATCCATTCTGATGGTTATGGTGGACAACCTTGTAATTTTCGGCGGTGAAAACCCGGTTACACTCCGCGCATCTTGTCGCCGCGTCATGCCCCCGTTTTTGTTCCGTCGTGAGAGCAGGTGGAGAAACGTAAGAGCCTTTCAGGCTGGGTGCAAGTTCTCTCGCGCATTCCGCTATCTTCTTAACAAAATGTTTTGCCGCATCAGGTCCGCAATACAAGATGACATCATTCAATTTTTCTCCGTAGATGGAGAAACTGCAAGGCTCGTGGTGAAAAATTTGGATCGTGCTTGAGGTAGAGGGATCAGGGTTGCAAGACGTCATGGGAACTTGGAAGCTTTCAAAGTCGGCATAAAGGACGACGGGGTGGTGGAGAAGAGCCTGGTGTTTCTGAAATTTCATCTTGGTTCCGGGTTCCGGCATGACATCTTCGGGTTCTGCATTCACGGAGCCAAAACACTTGTGCTGTTCTTTCATCTTCTTACCCCCGCGAAAAATTCTCAAGCATCGATCGCAAATTTCGATCTTATCGTGATGCTTGGTGATCTGTCTTCCTACTAATCCTGAGAAATTCCGAATTAAACTGTAACGCCCATCTACAAGCAAGAGTCGAATTACATTATTCTGGCTTCTAGCAGGTCTTAACACACGAATATTGTCGGAATCGTCAACCCCAAACACAGAAATATCGATATCTTCTCCTTTTTCCTCTCTATAGTTTTTTAAAAATTGATTGATCTTATTCAGGGGCACAGGATAGGAAATTCCTCTCATCATATTCTCGTATCTTCCCTCGTATTCTCGGTAATTGGACAGACGTTGGGGGTTATCATTATTTGCTGGGTGTAATGCAGCGATGACAGACCATAAGAAACTCTTCTGATCATTACTTTGTATGTTCAACACTGCATTTTGCTTTTTTTGTTTTTTTGTTTTTTTTTTGAGCGCTGCGTAATGGTTTGAAATTGCAGACTCGAAGTTCTAACATGTGGCTGCGACCGCAAAGACTCCACCCACTTCCTCTACCTTCAAACTCTTCTTGTTTTTGTGTCAAGTGCTCAAATAGCCGTGTCACTATCTCGTCAAGATCCTCGTTATTGTCATCGTGTAAGCCTTCACACCCTACGTAAAAGCTGAAAGTGCTTGACTCGGACGAGACAACTTTCTCATACAGCAGGGTCAAGACGAGATGAATTTTAATTGCAACATTGACGAGGCAATCACGTAATTTATCGACTACCAGAGATTTCACATTGTTGAGGAAGATGCTCGAGTCACACTTTTCATCGCTTCCAGATTTATAGGTCATGATGCGTGCACTTTTATTCAAAGCACCGTCTTCATGCGCATCAATGCGAGATTTCTTTGCCGGCGGGACTAGGACATCATGATCCGGTAGACGACATTTTTTCAAATGCCTAGCAATGTTAGGTTTAGAAATTAATATTCCACAGTTGCGACATGCCACTTTCCCGCAAAGACCGGAGGGACCTGGTTGCGATTCCATTTTTTCCCTCTGTTATTTATATATATATATATATACAGAGAAATTTTTTGGGGGGTTGTGGTGATGGCGGTGGTGGTAGGGGAAAGCACACTGAAACAGAAGGAAAAAAGTTGAAAAATGTTAAACATTTTTTTCCTTCCACATATATATATTAGACGCAAACAGTATGTATGTATGTATGTATGTATGTATGTATGTATGTGTGTGTGCACTGTTGTAGGAGGTTAAAAATATACGATATGTAAGTGTGTGTCAATTTTTTATGACTCCTCTGAATATGTGTGTGTCAGACGCAAAACAAAAAATATTAATATATTACGAAAAAATAAAAACTTACCTTTCAAGAGAGATAGAGAGAGACTTCAAAATAAAAACTTGTAGCTCACTAAAACTTCCACAATGATATATATGTATACTGCCAGACAAACAATTAAGAATACTGAACTGCCACGATTGACGTTCACCTTTCAAGAAAAATAGAGAGACTTCAAAATAAAACTTGTAGCTCACTAAAACTTCCACGATGATATATATGTATACTGCCAGACAAACAAATTAAAAAATACTGAACTGCCACGATTGACGTTCACTATGATAATAATGTACAAAAAAGAAACTGGTAGGTTATATAGGAACTCCTCTCCTTTTTCTCCTTCTCTCCTTCCTACTCCACGCGACTCTCTTTGGTGAAAACACAATGAGCGCTATAGTCAATGTCCTAGCAAATAAAACTCTTGTTGACTGATTTTACTCATGCTATATTTTTTTTCAACAAAAGATTTTTGTGATGCGCACAATATCCTGTGGGGGACAAATAACAATAAACGGGACGTTGATAGTTCCACCCATGTATGTATTGTCGATCATTTCCCCTCGGCCTCTATTCCACGCCCCGTCAGGGTGTGGTGTGTGAAACAAACGATTCCCAGTATAAAACTCAAAAAGCGGAAGATGCTGCTGTGTTTGCTTCCGCCACATCCCCCTCTGATTCTATTGTTATCGGGGATGTGATGGATTCTTCATTCAGAACCGTGGGAAAGCTGAAAAAAATAGAATCTCTTCGGGCGAAAGAGGATGCAAGGTGAATGGGTTCGGGGAGGGGTTGCTGTGGATAGTTTGGTCCGTGATGAAAATGTTACATTGGGCGACGAAACACAATTTCTCCACAGGGACAGGAAAAATTCTACCGAGCGTCGCTATCCACGCGAACATTAGAAATTGCCTGAATGCTTTGGGGGGGGGGCTTTGCATAGGATTATCGATTTTCCTTTTTGAGAATAATCTATGTAAGATTCTAGCATCGAGAATAAACAACGTTGATTGAATTTTTGACAACATTCGCAGTACAAATCTAAACTCGTGATGATTTCGCCGTTACCACGCACCCTGGCGAGGTTATAGGGGCCAGGTATCCTAAAAAACAACAATTATTATTTTGTTTGTTTGTTTGTGTTACAATACGGAAATAATAAGAGGCATACGCCCGCGTGCGCGTGCGTGTGTGTGTGTGTGTGCGTGTGTGTGTGTGTGTGTGTGTGTGTGTGTGTGTGTGTGTGTGTGTGTGTGTGTGTGTGGGTACATCGTTCCCTCCCCCGAGAGAGAGAGGTTTACGAAGGTCACGATATATATAAACATTTGGGTCCCGGACTTGGAAAATTACGATAAGGTGCACTCATTCTTCAAAAATAAGAGAATGAGAGAATAAGAAAATAAGAAGATGAGAGGAGAGGTTTACGAAGATCACGATATATATAAACATTTGGTCCCGTTAATTCCAGCACTCCAACTTCATCTCTAATATTGACGACAATATTCTAAAAATAGAGAGGATGAGAGGATCAGAGGATGAGAGGATCAGAGGAAGATGAGATAATGAGAAGAGGATAAAAAGAGGATGAGAGGAGAATAAGAAGAATAAGAAGAATGAGAGGGATGAGAAGATGAGAGCTCATCTTTCACTCATCACTGCCTTTTTGCGCCCGTGAAACGTCGTCAGCGTAATAAATGAGGCACGGAACAGGGAGAGAAAGTGAGTTTTTCAACTTTTTGTAGTCGTTTGGTCAAGAAATCAGAGTTGTGGTCAGAGGTACATATTGACACTACTGCTATGATATTGAGACATACATGACAGGAACAATGCACAGACTGATGACGAACAACATTTAATAGCCAGGTCTGGCGTTCAAGTTCAATCGGCATACAACACTCTCCCCCACTTCAGCTGAAGAGACTCCCGTTTCATGGAGTTTGCCCATAGCGGTCAGGCGGTCGTCTTGGTCTCTGTGATCTCCTAAGCGGTTGATTGTCGCAGGTCGCATTTGGAGGCTCCCCTTGATCTTCAGTAGCAGGTACTGGGAGATAGTCCTCCTCTCTAACAAGCATTGGGTTGTTTCTGTGCGGTCGACTTTGATTTCAGACAAAGGTGTCTTCTCTAACCTTGTCGGGATACCTCTCAATCTTCGTGAGATGAACAACAATCATGTCATTATCTACAATCACCTTCGCCATCTTCCGGCCCATCAATTTAACAATTTCGCCGATTTTGTACTTGGACCCATGGCTGAATTGTTTCTTGGGACGTTCCACAAGTACCTTTTCCCCCGGCACGAACGGAACGGGACTAATAGGTTGATTCTTGGAACTATTTGACGTGTCAAAAGCGGAAGTGTCTGTTCTTGGCCGAAACTTAATCAAACGTTCTGCTGGACTATACCCGTGCACTGGAGTATTCCTTAATCTGCCTAAAAGCTCAAGAACAAACTTGTCCATCTCTCTCAACGTGATACATGAATGATTTGAAAAGTTCTTTTCGAGTAAGTTCTTCACCACCCCAACATTCCTTTCAGCTAGACCATTTGATTGGGGGGTGTACGGAGCTCAGTGAAGAAGCTTGATATTCCTCTTTGAGCAATAAGAGTCGAACTCTGAAGATGCAAATGGTTGGCCATTGTCTGTAACATAGGTTTTCGGATATCCAAAGCATGAAGAAAATTCATCTAAATAACCAATCATGGTGTCAAATTGCATATTCTTCACTCTCCATACAGATATCCAATGAGAATAAGCGTCAACCAGCAACAGGAAATTCATGTCTGAGAAATGGAAGAAATCAAGATGAACATGCTCAAAAGGATGTGATGCAATAGGCCACGTTTTGAATGCGGTACCCGGTACGTTGGGCCTGTTATTGTATCGCAAACATGTGTCACACAAAGACGTAACCCTCTCAATATCTTCGTTCATCGTGTTCCAGAAGAACGATGAACGAGCTATTTCCTTCATTTTGCATGTTCCCTGGTGGAATTTGTGCAACAGAGATAGGACACTTTGGATACAAGATTCAGGTACGACCAGTTTTTCGCCCACGAAAATACATCCCTTCTGTATGTGGACATCATATCGCCTGTCGAATATTTTTCTGAGAGGATGACCTTTTGTTCTCCCGATGAATTGTGGCCATCTCCCTTGAACATATTCGAAGACTTTAGAAAGCTCTGGATCACGTTGTGATTCCAGCGAAATGCGTGTCAACACCGAAGATTCAATAAGATTAAGGACAACCGGCTCAGCTGTCAACTGACATGCGAAATCATCATTATAATCATGAACTGGATCATCTGCAACACAAATTCTAGACAATGCATCAGCCAACTCAACATGAGGCGTGTAAACAGTTTTGAAGTCATATTCTTCCAATACTAACTTCCATCTGTTGATTCTGCTGATGGCTAAAGCAGGCAGGTTACTTCTAGGATCCAGCAGGTGAGATAAAGGTTTCGAGTCGGTGAACGCAACAAAATGTCGTCCAATGAGATGTTTGTGAAAGTATTTGACTCCACGGACTAATGCAAGTGATTCCCTTTCCAATTGAGTGTAGTTCCTTTCCGCAGCGGATAAAGTACCAGCCATACACATGATAGGCTTTAGGATTCCGTTTATCTTGTGCATTATGGCTGCTCCCGTAGCAGTAGGAGATGCATCCGACATGAGGTATAAGTCTTTGTTAGGATCATATACAGTGCGTACTAAGTCCTTAGACAGCAGATTCTTGACATCCTGGAATTCCTTCTGATGAACATCTGTCCATGACCAGCGCACCCCATTCTTTAACAAATCATATAAACTGGCAACACAGTCAGCTAGGTTTGGCAAGTATGAAGCGTAATACGTGACCATACCGAGAAGCGACTTCAATTTGCCAACATTAGTGGGTGGCTTACACTGAATTATTTTGTCAATGTTTTCTTTCAGAGGACAAATTCCCTCCTGTGAAAGAGAATGGCCCAGATACTTCACATTTTGCACAAAGAACACAGACTTTTGTTCATTTATGCGGACGCCATAATCGGAGAAAAGATTTAGCACCTTTCGTGCTTTATCATAGCACTCCTCAAGAGTAACTCCTCCTACTAAAATGTCGTCTTGGAAAATGGAAACCTTGTCTACACCCATCAATATCTGCTCCATCGTGGCTTGGAAAATGGCACTGGCAGAGTTTACTCCAAAGGGAAGCTTCAACTGTCTGAATAACCCAAATTCCGTGTTGAAGACAAGGACCTTCTGAGCCTGTAGAGATAGGCGTAACTGAAGGTAAGCCCTTCGAAGGTCAAATGAAACGAACCAACTACAACCAACCATCTTGTTGAAGAGGTCCTCTATTTTAGGTAACGGATGTCCCATCTTCCTAAGTTGCGGATTTATAGTGTTCTTGTAGGACAAACATAGCCTTAATTCACCGTTTTTCTTACGAACAACAACAAGAGGAGAAGCCCACGATGATGATTTGATAGGTTCAATGACTCCGTCACTAACCAACTTCTGTAATTCATCCTTGACTGGTTCCTTAAGCGAGTACGGGACGTCGTAATATCTCTTGAACACTGGTGTAACATTAGCATCGTCTTTCAATTGCAAGTCTATCTCGAAGCGCTTGATCGACTTGGACATGTCACCATCAAAAGGTATAGGAAAATCTTTCCTTAGATTCGCAACCAGTTCTTTTATTGCTGATGATTCAACTGCAGTTGCAACCATCTGAGGAACATGTGAAACAAAAATGTTTCGCCATTCAGGCATGAAAATATCAATCCAAGACAAACCCATAATCGCACGATTCAATTTTGTCTTTACAACAATCATATCTAAGTTATGTTTCATTCCTTGAAATACAACTTCAACGTTAACTTTTCCTAAAACACCAATATTATTACCATTTGCTGCTTTCAAGATGATAGGAAAATTGTGTACAGTGCAACCTCGCAATGAAGACTCAAATTGTCTACTGTCAATTAAAGTATAGACAGAACCTGTATCCACTAGGAATGTAATCTTAGTATTGTTGACTTGTAAGTCAATAAACAACAATCCCTGTGTATGCCAAACAGATTCACTTTCTTTAGTAACGAAAGTAGTGAAAATTTCTGGCGCTGTAATCAACAAATTCGCTCTTAGATTTTTCTTCTTGAATATCTGCAAATTTGTGATCTATGGGAATGCATGGGACATTAAAATCTGAATAATCAATGGATGATTCTCGGATTATATGTTTGAAATTGCTGTGATTGTTTGGTACAATCGTAGGTTTTGAATTAGCTGGAACATTGATAGATCTTTCATTAATACGTGTGTTAAGCACAATGTTTGTGTTAGAAACCAATTTGTTTTTGCTAGAATTGTTATATTCTCTCTTCTTGCAGGCTGTCAAGAAATGATTTTTCTTTTTACAATATCTGCAAGTAGCCCCGAAAGCTGGGCATTTCCCGTTAGGATGAAAAGAATTACAATTACCACACGGTTTACCAGAATCATTGTTTGATTTGTTACCAATATTCCTTGTATCAGCTCTATTTTGTCCGATGTTCATTCCAAGATTGCCCTTGTACCTGTTTTGGATTCGCGAAGTGAATTCAGTCGGAGTTTCAGAATGATCCACAGCATTCTTTGAGTGACTTTGGTTAACAATTCCCTCATTTAATTCTAGCTCGTTGAGATACATGCCGTATCTATTGCCTTTTTCAAGGTCAAATCAGGATCTGATAACAGTCTATTTTTAACGTGCACACTTCTCATACCAAGAATAAATACGTCGCTACACATTGAATCAATGAGATCACCAAAATCACATTTTGAGGCTTGCTCTTTGATTTGCACAATGAAATCAGGAATGCTTTGATTATCTTTCTGTTTAATAAGAAAAAACTTATGCCTTTCAAGTACGAGATTCTTCTTGGGCTCATAATGGCGGATCAATGTTTGTTGAATTTGAGCAAGACTGAGCTCTGATATTAATTTAGGTTGTATGATATTGTATAAATCAGCATACGTTCTGTGCCCTATTGCTGCTAATAGAACATGTTTAGCCTTTTCATCGGGAATGTCTGAAGCTTTGCAGAAATGCTCGAATCTATCGAAGTATTGTTTAATACTTTCCTGCTCCCTGCAGAATTCAGAAAATTGTGACAACTTTTGCATTGTGTACAGAGATTCTTACCTCCAACAGACAGCTTGAAGTACAATCACAAGAAATATGCAGAATTACAAGAATTAAGTATCAAATGAAGTTTCCAATATCCTCGTCACCATTGTTGAGTTTTGGGTTCTTTCAGTTCTTCCGTAATCCAGAAAATGGAGTAAAGAATGAGACAGCATTTGTAACACAAACAAAAGTGTATAATTCTGGAACACAATAATAGAACAAGTACAATGACTCACATATTGGTATAATAGATAGAAGTCTCGTCACGGAGAACGCCTATGATATTGAGACATACATGACAGGAACAATGCACAGACTGATGACGAACAACATTTAATAACCAGGTCTGGCATTCAAGTTCAATCGGCATACGACACCAAAGTGTCCTATCTCTGTTGCACAAAATCCACCAGGGAACATGCAAAATGAAGGAAATAGCTCGTTCATTGTTCTTCTGGAACACGATGAACGAAGATATTGAGAGGGTTACGTCTTTGTGTGACAGGCGGTCGTCTTGGTCTCTGTGATCTCCTAAGCGGTTGATTGTCGCAGGTCGCATTTGGATGTTCCACTAGATCTTCAGTAGCAGGTACTGGAAGATAGTCCTCCTCTCTAACAAGCATTGGGTTGTTTCTGTGCGGTCGACTTTGATTTCGGACAAAGGTGTCTTCTCTAACCTTGTTGGGATACCTCTTAATCTTCGTGAGATGAACAACAATCAGGGATCGTTATTTATCGACTTACAAGTCAACAATTCTAAGATTCCATTCCTAGTGGATACAGGTTCTGTTCACCACCCCAACATTCCTTTCAGCTAGACCATTTGATTGGGGGGTGTACGGAGCTGAGTGAAGAAGCTTGATATTCCTGTTGAAGTTGTATATCAAGGAATGAAACATAACTTAGATATGATTGTTGTAAAGACAAAATTGAATCATGCGATTATGGGTTTGTCTTGGATTGACATTTTCATGCCTGAATGGCGAAACATTTTTGTTTTAGTGCAGATAAAAAAATGGAGAGAAGGAAAGGTTTTTGGAAAAACGTTGTATTTAATCTAATGTCCATGAAATTTCAATGTAGAATACAATATTGAGGTTGTGCACTGCTGTAGACCTCAACAAGATTGGAAAAGCTTCATCCTTAAAGGAGACATTGAAGTTATCACAATACCATTACATGTCATCCTCTGTCATTTTCTGTAATGAAGCAGACAAGCACTGGTGGATGCCAAGGTCCAAGGGCACAGCTAGATTTTCATTTGTTAGGGTCTTGCCAGTTCTAGGGATGAGGGGTGGAGTTGAAGATCTTCATGTATCACATATTCATGCATTTTACTTTGTCTCTAATTATTGTCATCAATTCTTAATTTACCTTGTACATTACAGTATTGTGATTATGTAAATGCTCCCTTTAAGGATGAAGTATGTGGCAAAATTATTTTCATTCTCATGGACGTATGTACAGCCTCAATCGTGGATTATACATTGAAAATTCAAGCACATTTGATTGAAAATTACATATTTCCAACACCTTCCTGCTCTTTTCATTTTTCTTTATCTGCACTAATAACGATGTTGTCATAGTGACAGACTTTTGAGGCTCTGCATAATAAGTAAGTGCTCTAGAATATAATATCAATGTCCTTTTTCCTCCAAAGTCCTTTTTGTCTGGTGCTAGAGATATGTGCTAAGTATTAGAAAAGTAAAGATTGAAAGAAATCAACACATAATATTGAAATTTTGAAAGCATTTCATAGATTATGAACCAACTTCACACAAATACCTACCTGTAAGAATGTTCTTGTTTTGCTACTGATAAACAGACAAACCATAAGCAATTCCCAAAACATATTTCACCCATTGCGACTGACAAAGAACTGGTGAGAGACTGCCAGTTAAGAATAGCTTCTATTTCATTAACAAAATATTATATTTTCAGCTTGTCCTGTGACTGAAATGTTCAGAAACAAACACTATCACACATCATTAATTTTGGACACTAGCATTTACAGCATATATTTTGAAAGTTGTCTCAACAGAAGAAAGTAGTTTTTAAAACTGATTTTTACTCCCTTTCCATGGTTGGACAAGAGTTGGCAACAATTGTTGGCCCAAGATTTAGACCAACTCCAACCAACATAAAACCAACCTCCAAAATGTAAAAACTGTGGCTGGTTCAATGGATCTGGTTACTTGGTAATGTTTGTTTGTCATGTAGCCTTAAAAATGTAAACACATTGTAAAATTGTTCATGAAACAAGTAAAAACTACATACCAAGGTAATCTGCCAAAATGCTCAAGAGTTTTTCAGTTTCTTCCTTCCCAAGGGCACCCAGGAGGTTCTCAGTTTCTATTATGTAGTTCCATAATACTTGACATACTAAGCAGGCCAGTTGCCAGTCCCCATCATCCATTTTACACAAGACATTTGTTAGCCTGAAAAAAAAAAGATAATGAGGTCTCATTCAGTCACTTACATAGTGGAAAATTGCTTGACAAATAGCTGATATATACATATTTGCATGTTAAGAAATATATAGTATTTTGTAGTGTTACCCATTTCCATCCCTTGTTATGAATGTTATGTGGAAGTATGGGGGAAGGGGGGATATGGTCATGTGGTCAATATAATATTTTACAGCTTTTCATTTCTCTGTTACTCTTTTTTTTTATGGGAGAATAAACCAAAGAGGTACGTTGTGGGTTGTAAACCTTATCATATCCCCTAATCCTGGAAATGCTACTGTTTGCAACAATCCATGCATAAATATATTTACTGTGTATTACAATTGTTTATCCTTAAGATTATTTCCAAGATGGAAATAACCAACAAAAAATCTAGATAATGTTTTATGTCTGCACTTAATGGAATTATGAAAATTCTTCTCAGTCAAATACAGAGTAAATAAGTAAGTTTCTATTTCTACTTCCGAATTTCTATTTCTTTACATTGTTTATTCATTAATTCATTCATTAATTGAGTTAATGACAACCATGAGGATGAATGACGAACTAATGAAATACATAATAATTGGGAAACACAATAACTTATCCAGGATTAAGACGTAGAACCTATAATTTTGTAGCATGTTACACTAAACTCTTACCACAGAGCTCAGTTGAAGAATTTGCAATCGTTGAAATACTGTGGTTCTCATATATAGCTCATAAATCAAAATGGTCATAGAGTAGCAGTAAAAAAGGTAAAAAAGGTAAAGGTAAAGTGTTCCCCTGTGCTTAGCACCATGCCATGAAGGCGTATAGGGGGTGTGGGGGTAACGCCCCACACTTTCTTGATCCAATCATGAGTGGGGGTGATGTGATCAGCATCACGCCCCTGACTGCCTTTACCCCCCAGGGTTTCCCCAGGTACCCAGGTTATTCGACACTGGGTGGGCACCGGGGCCGCTTCCAATGTTAGAAAAGTTCCCGGATTTGAACCGGCCGGGGATCGAACCCGGGACCTTTAGCATGGTAGTCAGACGTGTTACCGACTGAGCCACCATGGAGTAACAGTAAGTGTGGTATTGTAACCATCAGTGTATATGTTTTTCTAATTGTGCTGGAAAATTAGTCCAACCCTCAGATTTCAGATATCCAAAGGAGGGTGCTCCCCTCATCGCACTAAGTGAGTAAAGTAATAATTGGGATGACTTCACTGGATATTGGTTCAGTTATGGTGGACCCAAACATAGGCGGATCTAGATCTCTTTCTGGGAAGGGCAAAGTTTACCTATAAGCATGGAAATGCATCTCCCTCTCTCTCTCTCTCTCTCTCTATATATATATATATATATATATATATATATATATATATATGTGTGTGTGTGTGTGTGTGTGTGTGTGTGTGTGTGTGTGTGTGTGTGTGTGTGTGTGCCTGCATGCATGTGAGTGTGCATGAATTGTAAGGGATGTATACAGGATGTCACCATACAATGTAATAAACATTCACACAATGTAGAGAACATGAAAGCCAACAACATTTCTTAATGACATCTTGCTCATTTTGGCCTCCCCATGGTGTAAAAGTAATGCTGTTCCCTTGTAATCAAGGAGTCTCAGCTTCTATCCTCAGTAGACCCACTTTGCACATTTAGGGCTCGTTCTGAAAGTCGCACGAGTTTAACGTGTTAAACGAGTTATGGTAACTGGCTGTCCCATAAGTGCTTCTGTGCGTTTCGTGAGTTTCATTATGCTGTCCCAAAAGTCGCATTCCGTGCGTTTTGTGCAAGAATGAGATTCACCAAACGCACGGGCCAGGAGGCTGGTTTGTTCGGTGAGAATCGTCTGCTGCTTTCAGACATCGCGCCTGCTGATGGAAAATATATTATAATTTTAACAGATAGCGATATGAAGCAACATGCACAAGATAAGCATGCCTTAACCATTCTTAGAATGTGATGAAAATGAGTAAGATTGTCCACAGTAGAGTTTATCTTTGCCATAAGGACATTCCTTCCGCTGGACGCCATGTGGAAACATTCTCTAAACAATATGCTGTGACGGCACTTTCGCCTAGAGTGTCCCATAAGTCTGTAAAATAACTGGTTTCAGCAGATTCACGAGCCCAGTTATTTTCGTTGAATGCGTTCGTTTCGTTAAGACTTTCGAAATGCACCCTTATTTATTTATTTATTTATTTATTCCAAGTTTCAGATACAGCACTTGCAAGGCCATTTTACACTGAATAAACTAATAAATCAACAAGAACAAGTCAAGATGGTTTTAGATAAAAACAAGAAAGGATACATATAAACATGAGAAGACATAAACAAGAAAACAAACAAAAGATTTACATATTTGTTCTTAGAGAAGATCGGAAAATACTTTCAGGGGCAAAAATGTTGATGTTCGTGAGCAGTTTATGAGAGAACTGGGGCAGCTTGTGGAACAGAGAGCGCTGTATAAGGGAAAGCCTAGCGGTAGAGTTGAGGAACAATTGAGTGTTTCGGGTTGATCGAGAGGGAACTCTGAAATTGAATTCTGTAAGTAGAAATTAAGATCTTAGTTTTCCATTGATGATTTTATAGAAAAAATTCAAATCGGCCATATCGCGTCGGGTCTGCAGTAACTGAATGTTCAAAGTAATCAGGATGTCAGGTTTCTGAAGATGCTGCAGAGAAGAAATTATATAACGAACAATGGCAGTAAAGAAGCTGAGGACGGAATCCATGCTAGAGAGATTTGTATTGGATGCCCAGACTGGAGAGCAATATTCGAGAATCGGAGAAATGCATGACTTGAAAAATAGGCTAAGAGAAGTTGGAGAATCAATTTCAGTGAATCTGTAGAGTGTAACGTACCAGGTGGGTAAGCATAAACATCCAAAGTGGAGCTGTGCATAAGGCCATGAATCTTTAAGTATGCTCCTGTCCTAGTATGTCACAAGTCTCGATGGTTATAAGCCTACGACTAGTTGTTACTAATCGTTTCTGTCTCGTAAGAGAACCAATTACAATCACAAATATCTGTCCAATAACGTGGTTGTGATTTGACCTAGCTAAACTAATAGATTGCTCAAGTACAATTGCCAAGCGCAGATTCATCAAGCAATGCGCAATCTCAAGTGTAGAACGTTATTTAACTCACTGAATATTCAGTTTCAAACATTTCATTCATGAAAGATGGGCACATATATATATAGATCCGTTCAATAATCAATCAATTAGTATGTTTCCTAGTCTATTGTTATTTGTCGTATGACGTAAGCAAAAACAAGTTTCGTGTTCATTTAACGTAACAATTTATTATATAATTGATGCATATCAAAAACTACTGTTTGTTACAAACAATAACAATAAATTGTGACGTACCAGTGTCACCAATTTGGATTCCCAAAAAAAAGGGTGTCGACCACACGTACGACTTGTTCATTCCTTCCAGGCAACCATACAGCGAGAGATTATAACATGCCATGCATGTCTATGCGCGAACTGTAGGTGGGCTCAATGCAAACTCGTGTGTGTCTGTGGGAGAACTGTATCCATAGACAAACTGTATCTTCCTTCTTGCCAAGCGTAGCAGTAGAGAGACTGTGTGTGGGGCCTCTAGTGGAGAATTGCGTGCCGAGAGAAATGAGGTGAAAACTGTGGTGTTTTTCGCGGCGTAAAATTGCCTTTAAAAGGCATTTTATAACTGCCGCAAGAAAATTACGTCACAAGAGGTGGCCTAAGAGGTGGATTGCACTTTTAGTTGTAGCTGTGATGTGTTGCTTAAAGTTCAGTTTTTCATCTAGATATTTTTGGGTCGCAACTGTGGTAATATAATTGTTTTCAAGAACATAGTGAAAATGTATTTTGTTCTTTTTTAAAGAGACTGTGAGGGAGGAACATTTCTGCGGGTTAAGTGATAAATGATGATGCACATATTATTTGGAGGCAGTAAAATCTTGTAAACTACCAAATTAAAATTTACAGTCACAGATGTACTTGCCTTGCAACTCCTTTGCCTTCTTTAAGACTACCCCTTTTATCAGGATCAGCCATCATGTTGATTAAGATTCCTATGGTAGTGTACAACAATTCCCGATTTTCCAAATCTAGCAGTTGGAGTAATTTTTGAAGTACTGAAAGAAGATTTAATAGTTATATTCAATCAAAGATAAGATATTCAAATTGTATAACAGATATTCATCAGGTGCCTGCAAGCTTCAGTTTTAGTCTTGGGTATAAACTTGTCAAACCAAATATATATGTGTATACTAAAATATCGCTAAAAGTAACAATATTCCTGGCATTAGCAGTTTCCCTAGTGAATAATATCACTTACCCAGTATCATTCCACTTCCCTGGATTACATATAGGTGAGGATCCCACATTAAATTGTAGATTCACCCTATTTGTGCATACAAGTGGACTTCAAATAGAATTCAAAGTTTGCATGATTCGATTCTGGTAGCTTGGAAATCATTTGTAATACAAATTAAACCTGACTTAAATTTCGAACCAAAATTACTTCTGAGTTTCCTATATTCTGAATGCTTTTAATTTATTATTACTAATAATCAAATTAAACTTTTTAAACTAAGAAATAACTTCACACACTAGAATAGTTGTGACTTTTCTAAGCTATTTTGTTTCATTTTAATATTGATTCAAGGATTTTAAAAAAAAGAACAAGTGGTAATAGAAAATTTTTCGCTGAAATGCTTAACTTACCACCACTTTCAACAACATAATCTCTGATTTCCTTCGATCTTGTGAGGTTACCAAAAACTCGTGTTGCTTCTACTAAACCCTCAATATGATCTCCCAAGACAAGAGGGCATAGTGCTAAAAGACAAAACAAGTTTTTTTCCTAAAAATCACATATCAAATGGTTCCTTTCAAAAACCTCATATGTGTACATAAATAACATTAAAGATCATAAACATTATAAAGTCCATTATGAATAGTTTTTCTTACATAATAAGGCTTTTAGTGGAAAAGGAAAGAAGCAAAAAGATTGATATTAAATTTATAAAAAATAGTTCACCTTTTTTAATTTTCCAAAAAATTGTTATAGAAAATTAAAAATGGAAAATATGTAGAGGGGTGCCCATTCCCTCCAAGAGCAATGATGTGTTACAGCCAAATCCATTACTGTGCCCCCTTCTTCTAATATGATGCTATATCGTCCCTTCAAATTAATATACAGTCACGGTTTATTTCAAGTTTCTCTGTGGAGAAACAAATTATCCATCAGTGCATTGTGAAAATTCGCTGGTTTTACTGAACACATTACGCAGTCCTACTTCCCATAATTGTTGTTTTCTTACTAGCATTAATGATAACATCAATGCTATATTGTTTAAAAGGGTTTCTTTGACATTCAATAGTGGTGAGTTGGTGCCACCAGTGGGGGGAGGGTGGAGGGCAAGACCATTATACTTTTCTTGGTAGACAAGGCTTAGTATTAAGAGGTTATACCACAGGGGCAAAAGTGACAAACAGCTGGAGGGGTGGGGGACTGCACCCTCGAATCGCTGCCACTCTTGACATCATCATCATCATCCTTTGACGTTTCCTGCCTCTGGCTGGGTCGGCATAGAAGTGAAGCCATCCATTTTTCCTGGTCTTCCACTACTCCTCTCTTTCCACGGTGTTCCAATCTTGTTCTCTTCTCCTAACACTCTCCGCTATCTGCTCTTTCCACCAATATCTTGGTCTCCCCCTTGACCTTATTCCCACTCCTTGAGCATTGTAAGCTTGATAGTCTTTCTGCATCCATACTGTCTGAACCATCTCCTCTGTGCCTGATCTATCCTGTTCTGAAGCTTCACCACACCCACTGTCTATCGGATCTCCTCATTCCTTATTCTATCCCTTCTAGTCTTCCCCAACATACTCCTTAAAAATTTCATATCCACTGCCTGCATCTTTCATTTGTTTCTCTCTGTCATTGTCCAAGTCTCTGCTCTGTACGTAATTATTGGCACATAGTATGTATTATATATTACTTTCTTGCATTTCATAGGTACTTCCCTGTTCCATATTAATATTTGAATGCTTTGATATAGTCCGCCCCCCATTTGTCCTCTTCTGTTTACCCCCTCATCTATTCTTCCACTTCTCTCAATTATGTTTCCTAGATATTTGAAACTCTCCACTACCCTCAACTCTTCCGTGTCCATCTTTATTCTTGGTTCGTTTCTGGCTCTGTTTCTTGTTGTTATTAGCATCTCGCTCTTTCTGCACTGAATTTCATTCCTGCTCTTCCGATTTCTTCATTCCAACTATCAAGCTGTCTCTGAACTTTATTTTCCCTCTTTCCCCATATTACTAAGTCATCAGCGAACAACAGGGCCTCCCCAATGACGCAGTGGTAGCGTCGTCGCCTTGTAATCAAGGGGTCCCGGGTTCAATACCCGGTGGAGGCACAAGTGGTTCGGATCCCACTTTAAACTGTAGGTCCAGTCCCAATTAGCCTTACTGTGCATAAAGTGGACATAAAAAACACCAACTCAACTCAACTCATCAGCGAACAACAGGACCTTCATCTCTTCCTCTCCTATCTTCTTCCTCACCACTTCGTTAATTGCATCCATTGCAATTATGAAGAGCAGTGGGGAAAGAGCACTTCCCTGTTTTAGTCCATTACTTATACTGAACCACTCTTGACAGTTGATTACATTTTATGGAGCCTATTAATGCATGTATTAAGATACAAACGCCATGTATTAAAATGGATGTCAAACTTCAAGTAACTTTTGTCCCATAAGGAAGTTATTCAAGTCTTTCAAAACCTATACAAAATAACATCCTATAAATTCTGCTCAATAATTGTGGCTTGCAGATCACATGAAGTTGAAACTGAGATCATGTGCACTAAAGGAAAATTAAAATAAATATTGAAAATAAAAATTTTCCATGAGACTAATTTCACTGAAACTTGAAATAGGCTTGGATGTATGAAATTAATCTTGGGAGATATGACATGCATAATATATCCTATTCACAAATAAAGAAACTCATTACACAGTACACTTTACTGTACAGAAAATATTTCCATAGTGAAACTATTGTGCTTGTTAAAAATTAAAAAGTACATTGTAAATTCGGGATTGAAGTGTAAAGAAGATATGTAAAATATCATACTTTGCACATGGTTGGGAAATGTTTGATGCAAAACCAATGTACTGCAACTATCATTTTTATTGGAATTCTTGCCAAAAAATATTAGTTGCATGTCCTGCAGGATTTGTAACTCTCTTTGTTCAATGTTTATTACATTTTCCAAAGAATTAACAAGTGGAATTTCGGAATTAGTGTATATTTATTCCAAAAGTACGTACAAATGCCCATATTCACTCTCTTTCTGCGAAATACATTTGCATTAGAAAAGTTGGAGTTACTTCATTTAAATTTGGGATTTTACATTCTGAATGAACATGTTGCTCAGGGGATTTTGTACAAGTTTCTCCTTTCTCCTAGAACATTTCTTAAATGATTGTTGAGGGAAAATGCATCACTTACTCCTTTACTCTGAGATATTACATGTATAGATATTGAGAAACAAAGCTTCACCATGGAGACAGAGAAGAATAACAACCTTCCATTCTGCATATTCTCATCAAAAGCAAGCCAGATGGAACTCTGTTATACACCGTGTACCAGAAACCAACTCACAATGATCTAAATCATAATGCCAATGGTTTTTACTACCCATCTTAATGAACTACAGTACTCTCCACCTTGTTCCATCAGGCCATCTCAATCAGTGATGCTGAGCATCTGCCAGAGGAAATACAAAATCAATGCACTGACTTCAGATGGAATGGGTACTCTGAACACAGAATTAATAAAATACAAAGCTGTGTACTATCCAAGAAGACCAGCACAGAGACAAACCTGAAAACCTGATGCATCAGGCAATCTGGACACACCAGGTATCATAGATAGATCGGAAGAATCTGACAAAACAGAGGATCAGAAGATGGAAATCCTACCATAAACCGGAAACCTTTGTGGAGTTATAAGCTGCATCCTTACCACACACAATATAAAACCATTCATAAACCACCACTGAATATCAGGAATCTCCTACTCAACCCCAAGGATAATTTACAACTGAAAACATCGAGAGTTTACCATATTGCTTACGATGGAAAGCATACATTGGTCAAATAGGCAGGGCAATTGCACAGTTCTGCATAGAATGCCAAAGTTACATTAAGAATTCGGAACATTCAATCAATAAGGGTCTCAGAATATATTTCAGCATCATAGAAATTATAGTCAAATCATCCAAATTTTGGCACATCATCATCATCACACTGTCATAGAATATTAAAATTATTATTGTGCCCTCTGGTCACCAAAGAATTAACTTTTTATGGATATTCAAAATATTAAGTATTTAAAAATTATTTAAAAATACCAAAATATAGTTTACTTACGGTTTGTGAGTATGTACAGTATGCCAAACTACGTTTCAGGAGTCAACTGCTCCCTTCCTCAAGCTATCTCCTTGGCTAGCAAAATTGCTTCATAGCCGCGTCAAATAGAAGTAAAAACAAGGAGTAAGGTGATTCGTGTTACTATGGTAAAAAAGGTTTCCTAATAACTTTCCCATTCCTGATAAAACTCACATACCTACATTCCTTTCTTTGTAAAGCTACCAAAAGCTTAAAAAGTCAAAGATAAAAACTTAAAACTTGAAACATTAAAAAAAAAAACATGCCGCTACACGCGGGCAAGCAGTTGACTCCCGAAACGTAGTTTGGCATACTGTACATACTCACAAACCATAAGTAAACTCTATTTTGATATTTTCAAATATTTTTTAACTTAATATTCTACTAAGTGAGTAATTCGCACACGCGCAAGATATGAGGATATTCAAAGTTATGGTATTTATGGAGGTTCTCAATGAACTAAAAATCAACCATTGCAAATTCTGATAGGCAGATATGTAATAAGTAGAGCCCGGAAGTTTAGCAAAATGCCTCTTTTTATCTACTGCATATATTGATAAAATTTTTCCGCATATACGTTTCTTATGTTGTTTCGAATGTTTTGGAAGCCTTTTCATTTTGCCTATTTGGGATGCCACTGCCTATTTTTAATTATTATGCCTTTTTTTGCCTTTTTCAATGAAATTTGACATTTTTTTTTTAAAAAAAATGTGTATATAAATTATTTTTCTCCTAAAAGACGTTGTTGACATTTATTTTTCTTCCGTTTATTATGTGAATAATTTTCGCCTTATTTAAGTAATATTGAACTCAGGCATGTTTCAACATTGCTGAAGGAGAAAAGTGTGAGAAAAAAGTATTTCATGCTGAGTCAGGATATTGCCTTTCGGTTAACATTTCTTGTGCATGATTGACTGCTGAAGTGGACAGGTTGATTTCGAACACAAAGAAAATATTTCTGAAATCTCCCTCTCGAACCCGAAAATTTCAGGAAGTTGTGATTGAGCTTAGTTTACCTCAGCAACCAGTCTTGACGAGATAGGGAACCTGGATATCAGCAGCTATATATTATGCTAACAACCTTAAAAATATCAGTGAGGTGATCGATGTTCTTCCAGAAAATGAAGCGGCTTCAATTCGTGAAGTGAAAAAACTCCTGTGCTATTCAAGTTTACTTATGGTGCATTGCCAGAGACAATTACAATTATAGCATCCATGAAAATCTTCAAGGAATCTATGCAGCAGATGATGGAAGTGCCAGGAGAAAAGGGGTGAGCTGTTGCGGAAAAGTGTAACGGGTAGTGAGTGCAAATGAGGACTTGAAACAATTGAAAACAATTTGTGATATTCTAAAAGGTGAAAATGCTGTTACCAAAATGAGTCCAGCTACATTAGCTTGTTATATGTATGCTCCAATAACTTCTGTCGAAGTAGAAAGATAATTTTCTATTATGAAAAAAACATTCTCTCTGACAGACGACTATCAATGAATGTTGAGAA
This sequence comes from Lepisma saccharinum, assembly GCF_977018435.1. Lineage (NCBI taxonomy): Eukaryota > Metazoa > Arthropoda > Insecta > Zygentoma > Lepismatidae > Lepisma > Lepisma saccharinum. The sequence goes on along the minus strand of NC_139246.1, from coordinate 63,775,981 downwards.
CTTAAAAAGCACCTTGTAGTTATGTGCAATCAAGACAGAGAAAATTGAAATGCTCTTCCCAATTTAGATTTTAACATTTTGCCAGAAATTATAGATAAAAGTAAGCGACTTCTAAATGTGCCTTTTTTCGGTTTATTTTGCCTTTTTTTCATTTTTAGTGCCTATTTACCACATTATAAATACCTTTTTGCCTGCCTATTTTAACGAAAATAAATGCCTGAACTTCCGGGCTCTAGTAATAAGTTATAATTATGCATATAAATAAATATAATGCGTCTCCTCTTTCTCATTCAATAACTACAGATTTCTGTGATTAAAGTGTAATTGCTGCACCACAGAGTTCAGTTTAGACAATTTTTTCAGTTCTTATTCTTATCTTTCTTGGCAATTTTCAGTCATCTTCCACAGCTAAGACCACTTACTTACAAATTGAGACAATGCCACATTATTTAAATATAAAAGTTTTCAGAATGATCTTTTGAAACATTTTTTCATTTCCTTGTATACTTTCATTTCTAATTATTCCAGATCAGAATATGTACATCCTTTTCATATCTTCCCTAGTTTTAATTTTTGAGCTTTGTATAGATTGCAATATTAAGAAAAATATATGTTTACCTTCTGCAATGTCTAATTGCCTCTCAACAGAATCTCCAAGTGTAAGGGGATAAAAGGACAGGTTGTTCAATGTGCTTAGTGTGCTGAGGACTAATTCTTCACTCTCCAGAACTGATTTGCGACACAGAACAGTTAACAAGACATCCAGAACATGTCCATTACGAGCTATACATGATCCAACATCTGGATTTATGCTCATGTTGGCAATGATGCGAATCATCTGCAAGAAAATCAAATATAATTATTGAAGAAACCAAACAAAATTTTGATTTTAATTTTATGGAAACAATATATATACAATTTAGTATATGGTATACTAAATACAATATTCATATACATGCATAAGAAAGTATAATTGTTTGTTTTTAAAAAATGGAAGACATGGAATTTGGTGATTAGTCTCCAGTAACTCAATAACTCATTATTTTCTTGAATAGAGCTGCAGCTAGTATAAATATTGCATATAAAGAGAAAAAGCAGTTGCTAATAAATTAATATTTCTGACATCTAGTAAAATGTTGGTGTTGTAATGCATTGAAGGCTACTAAAAGAAATGCAATATTTAAAAAGTAAGCTTTGAAAATTTGTTTTTTAAATAAAAATATTTACTTACAATTAATCGTGTGTTGTTTTTATAATGTGTAACACTTATACCATTACTGTATATATACTCATTAGAAGTGATGATATTCACCTACACCAGGCTTAGACAACTTGTCTAAATTTTTAAAGAGGGCAGAGCAGAGGGAGCAGCACTGCCAGATACTTGTGCACAAAATGCAAGGCAGCTGTTATGAAGTTGCACATAATTAAACACACACACTCATTTAACCCTGGGAGGGGCAAGCTATTTTACACCCACGGAGGGCCAAGTGGGATACAATTTGGACCCCAACTTATTTTTCTATATTTTTGTGTTTTGTCTTCAGTCTGAGTATAAAATATTTATAAAATCACATAGACTTTTAATGCATGACGGAGGTTTCACAAAACTCAAATACATAATGAGCTAATTTTTATACAGCAATAAATACAACTGTACTTTGAAAGGCGTAACTTCCTTACAGTCAGTAATTATTTTCTCAGAAATCATGTGAAAAATACAATGTGAAGATAATAAATTTGAAACATTCTTGAATATGCTTATTACAGTTGTAAACATTTCAATTATCATTATCTTTGCAACTCTTCATACTTGAACATAACTGCTTTTGCAGAATGTTCTATGCAAATCAATTTGTATCATGCAGAGCAGGTGGAATTAGCCTTTCTGTCCTTGGTTCTCAGACAAATAGAATACATCCCTCGTGTTTTCTTCCCATTAGCTCACTCGATTCCATCTGTTGTCTTATTATTGAAAGTGTTGCTGCAGCTCTCATAACATGTGAATTTAGATTACGAGTTTCAAGAAAGTTTAAAAAAATGTTACATGAAGAAATGTTTTTTAAAACAGAAATTGCTATTTCGTTTCAGATTAGACTTTTATTGCTCTATTTCTCAATTATTTAAAGTCAGCTATAAAAATTACCGACAAGTAAGAAGCACGTTAAGAAATATTACAGAAAATTATGGCTGGGGGACAAAATGTACCCTATTTGGCCCTCTATGTGTCAAAAAAATTAAAAAGTAAAAAACACCAATATTCTACACATTCAATGTCACCAGTGGCAGCGATTGGTTTCCAAAACCAGGAGGGGATCAAGGTGCCAAAACTAGTGGTGCAAAGACACTATATTTCCCTTTGTAGATAAGATTTAACATAGTGCGGGGACAAAAATGGTGAAAAGTGGGGAGAGGGCAACTGCCCCCTTGGCCCCCTAATTGCCGCCACTGAATGTCACCATGGCTAGTGGATGGGTGTCGATGTTGGGCATAATTTTGAAGAGCATGGAAAGGAATTTTCCATACTAAAATTATGATAAAATTAAGGCATTTAAATAGATCAAATTTACATTAGAAAAGCAGAGACATTAATTCCCAGTAATTCAAAGTTGACCTGTGTTTTATAAATGTGTTTTTGCCATGCTCTTTGGTTGAGTGGTTGATGCAATGCACTGCAAATACAAAGTTCTCAGTTAAGTTTGTATCCTTAATAAAGCATGCATTGTTGTATTTGCATATTTCTTATTTCATGTTACTTTTCTGCAACATTCGGCTATTTGTGACTATGAGAATGAATGCTGACTAGCTGAAATTGATAGACACCGATGCCCAGGCCAAGACTCGAACCTGCAATCTAGAGTGCAAGGACCACTCGTTGCCCTTGGCCACCAAGGTGGCTCCATGAATGTATAATTTGTTACACCATTCGCCTTATTTATTTATTGAGAAAATTCCAGATACAGCACTGTTGGTCATTTTACACTGAAATTGTCAACAATGAAAATGCAAAGATAATAATAATAATAATAATCAAAAAATATCGAAAAATTATAAAAGTAACAAAATAACACAAAAGTGAATAACAAATTAACAAAAAATAAGTAAAAGATGGCGGCAGTATTTGATATTATTTACAAATATTTCTTCTAATAGATGACCGATAAGCAAACTCGGAAGAAAATATATCGATTCTTGATGACAGATCATTGTCTTGTGTGACAAGTCTGTAAAAGATAGATCTTTTTGAATTTCAAGTCTAGGTTTTTCAGTATAAAATAATCTTGTATTGCGAGTTGAGCGCATAGGTACTCTAAAGTGGAATTCCTCAAGAAGTGTGTTGCAGCGGATTTTGCCATTCACAATTTTGTATAAATAACTGAAATCATTCTGCAAACGTCGCTGATAAGCAGTTTGTAAGTTTAGAAAAGACAAGAGATGCAGAGATGAAAAATTGCATGATGAGGGAACCCTGCATCGAACTATAGCTAGGAAGAAGTGAAAGACTGAATCGATTCTAGAGAGATAAGTGGAACATGCAATGGACCAGACGAGAAGCAGTATTCTATTATTGGGGAAATGAATGATTTGAAGTACAAGGTGAGGGCTGAGATGTCACTAATTTCAGTGAAACGGTACAGTAAACCTAAGAGACGCATGGCCTTTTTAGTGGTGCTTAAAATTTGTTCCTCAAATGTGAGCTTTTGGTCGAAAACAATGCCTAGGTCTTTGTGAGAGGATACTGCTTTGATGTTATTGCCAAAGATGGAGTAAGATGATTTTAACAGGTTCTTCTTGAGAGAGATGGTGAGAGTAGTACATTTTTCAGGATTTAAAGTAAGGTCCCATGTCAGACACCAGGAAGTAAATGTTATGTCATTCTGAAGAAGATGAGTATCGTCGGAAGTGGAGATTTCTCTGAAAATTTTACAGTCATCTGCGAAAAGAAGGTAGTTACTAGAGGGAGCTGTGAGATGGTCGGCAATGTCGTCGACGAATAGTATGAATAAAAGAGGTTCTAGAACACTGCCCTGTGAAACTCCAGAGAACACAGGAATAAAGTTAGATACAGTGCCTTGAAGAATGACACGTTGTTGGTGATCGCTAAGGTGACCTGTGAGAAGGGTTAGAAATTTGCCATGAATGTTGAATCTATTGCATAATTTGTGAATCAGAAGGCGGTGACTAACAGTATCAAAGGCTTTGGCTAGATCAAAGTATATTACATCTAATTGTGAATTATTTGAAATACATTTCATAGCATGCGAGAGAAAAACCGACAGGTTTGTAAGACAGGAGCAACCAGGAAGAAAACCATGTTGGTTTGAGCTTAAGGAAGGAGAAACAAATGTATACAGTCTGACTTTGATTACTTTTTCACAGATGATGGACAGAGGAGAGAGTAAGGAGATTGGTCTGTAAGAAGAAACAAGATTTTTGTTACCACTTTTGTGAATCGGTGTGATGTTAGCTTGTTTCCAAGCATGAGGAAAGATACCTGTTCAAGAGAATGGAGAGGGGATAACACAAGGATTACACTGTTTTCCTGAGGAACACGGTGTTGATTTCGTCTGGACCTAGGGTGCGGCGAGCTGAAAGAGACGACAATAGATTTTTCACCTCTTCAGGTGTAGTGGCAACCATCGTTAGAGAGGAGGACCAGACTGGCCTTATGTTTGGCAATGATGCAAGGGAGAACAGTGGGCGGAAGTTACCATGAAAATAAGCGTTGAAGAGTTCTGTCCTTCGGTCGTCTGTGGCATTTTCACTTTCATGTGTAATTTCAGCTGGAATCCTACTGTTATTTTTTCTTGATTTTATTAGATTAAAAAAGGTTTTTGGGTTTTCCAGGATAGTTGCACTGATATTGTCTATATGTTCCTTGTATTTTTTCCGAAGAAGATACTTTGAGTGCCGTCGCAGAACAGCAAAGGTGTTGTGTGTGTGTTCACTCGGGAAGTCCTTCCAAAGTTGCCATGCTCATGTCTTGTTGGCCAATACATCCCGCACTTCCGAGTCGAACCAACACGGAAATCTATGAGAAGCTATTTTCCCTGTAGGCACGAGGTCCGTCACAGTTGCTTGAATGACAGCTGCAATAGGTCAGCTGCATCGTCAATGGTTCCATCTTCCAAAAGGCCCCAGGGAAAGGAGTCGAGGGAAAGTCTTATCTTCTCCCACTAAATTGTTTTATGGTCAAAACAAGTGAAACATTTCCATGTGTTTCTACCCTGTGGAATCAACCAAATTCAATTTGTAAATAAAACAGGGAAAACAGAATTGATTGACAGAAGACTGGCATGGGGATGACACTGAAATCTGGTAAGAGAATTATGAAGAATGCACGAGTCTACTCACCTGATTTTTCCAAAGATGATTATGTATCGTATCATGCAACCATGCAAGAGAAGTTTTAAATTGTACTTTATAAATTGAATATAAATAAAACATTATTTACCACAAACGAATAGAACGTCGAATGGACCCACTTCACTCAATGAACAGTCGATTGGAAGGAATTGATCCTCAAAGGTTGTTGCCACAAAGACAATGAGTTAGTTTACTTTTAATGCTAACGGATCTCAATATTTTTATTCCTTTTCCATATACAACTGAATTTAAATTTCCTATACTTTTCATCAAACAAGACACAAATGAAAAAATATATCAAAATAAAACATTCATGTCACATAACATGCTGGAGAAAAAAACCTGATTCAATGGAAATGTCCACAAAATTTCAAAGCGAAAGAAAAATTAACTTCACAAAATCCTCCAAATAAGTGACGACATGCAATTCATATATGGTGTGTATTTGAAACAGAAGAGGGATATAGAATACATGACTTATTACACTCTAAAAGTTTTCGGCAAACGGTGTATAAAGGTATAAAGTGAACTTTTCACCATAAAGATGGCCATCTGTAAGCAAGTAAATTAATTCGGCATTTCGCATGGGGCCTACATGTCAAGTTGCCTGGGCCCATCTGACTGAGTTGTTATGCAGGCATCATTCTGGGAACCCACTTCATCACCTTCCCACATATTAAAGAAAAGTAATAATAAACACTCAATTGTGAAGCTATTTGTGGTACCTGTTGACTAGTTCTATAGAGCTTACTCATTGTTGTTGATGCATCCTCTAAGTACATGGACAGTAACAGAAAAGAGCTGCTCGCCTCAAAGAACTTCCAGTTTGAATTGTTATCTGTTTCTTAACTCGAAAGTTTTTTTTTCTTTTTCTTTTTTGCGTGGGTTGAATTCAGGGATTATGTACAATTCCGGCAGCACAAAAAGAACATTGCAGGGTTGCTCCACTTTGTCCCCATCTTCACAATTCAGGTGTTGTGGGGGCAGCCACTATACCACTGTTCTCTCCACAAAAAACCAAATAACAATGGTCTGATAGGACTAAATGAGCTAATTAGGTAGAATTTTTTAAATCTGCCTTTTAAGCGTAAGAGAATTTGCAAGAATAAAAATACCTATCCTTTCTTTACCAGTGCTTTTCTTAGGTTTAGTATGTAATTTAATATTATATTCAGACTGGCTTGTAGAATAATGTACTTCCAAAAATTCTAGCATTTTTTTCATGTTAACTTGCAAATTATTCATAATTGGGAAAAGAGAGAAGTGGTATTATATAAATACGGAGAAACTAGTACTCACTTTATCTTGAAACTGTTTCATCTACTTCGTTCTATCAATTTCAGTGGCCACTGCCACCATCCTCGTTGGAACTTGCTGTACTGTTGCTTGGCATGTGTCTTTTGTTTGTAGTTCTCCGGCTGCTTGTAGGTGCACTGTTGTTAACTGTGCGTCTGGGTCCGTGTCATCTGCTATTTCCAGGCGATAACTGTTGTAGTAGGGGAATCCAAGTGTTGTGCGCTTGTCCGCTATTGATGTTTAGCTTGGGCGGGAAGTGCATTATGGCATGTGTTTCCTTGATTTTGGTGTCTACGAGCGTGTGGGCAGTGTGTTTGACTTGAACCTTTTGAATTTTATGGCCATTGTATTTGATATGTTTAGCAAAACCAGTAGTGGGTTGGGCTTTTTTCGCATCTGTTAGGTGCTGTTGGATTCTTTCATTGACAGATGTGATGGACCTGCCGATGTAATGTGCCTTGCATTCGCTGTCTGCATCGTAGACCTGGGTTATCAAGGGGGGAGAGGAAGTACCATTTGTGTTTGTTCAGATTATCAGCTATTTTGAAATTGGGTTTGTGCGATACTTCGATGCCATATGGGAGAAGGGCTTTGGATATACAGTTGGAAGTGGTGGGATAGTAGGGGAAGGCAAACCACTTATATTGGCTGCTGGAGGTTGATTGTCACTGGGTTGCTTGCGGATGGGTTGATTGTGGTTGGTTAGGGTGTCTGACCTGTATTTCCATTTTACTGCACCAAGTGGAAAGTTGTGCTTCTGTGTAGCCATGTTCCAGGGCTAAAGTAGAAATACAGGTCAGACACCAAACACAATCAACCCATCCGCAAGCAACCCAGCCACAATCAACCTCCAGCAGCCAATATAAATGGTTTGCCTTCCCCTACTATCCCACCACTTCCAACCGCATATCCAAACCCCTTCTCCCATATGGCATCAAAGTATCGCACAAACCCAATTCCAAAATAGCTGATAAACTGAACAAACACAAACGGTACACAAATACAATGGCCATAAAATTCAAAAGGTTCAAGTCAAACACACTGTCCACACCCTCGTAAACACCAAAATCAAGGAAACACATGCCATAATGCACTTCCCGCCCAAGCTAAACATCAATAGCGGACAAGCGCACCACACTTGGATTCCCCTACTACAACAGTTATCGCCCGGAAATAGCAGATGACACGGACCCAGACGCACAGTTAACAACAGCGTACCTAGAAGCAGCCAGAGAACTACAAACAAAAGACACATGCCAAGCAACAGTACAGCAAGTTCCAACGAGGATGGTGGCAGTGGCCACTGAAATTAATAGAACGAAGAAGATGAAACAGTTTCAAGATAAAGTAAGTACTAGTTTCTCCGTATTTATTGCAAATTATGTAGGTTAAATATGTGTTGTTTTTTTTTCAATTTATAACCTAGCCCTGGTGATCAAACTCACACCCCTAGTGATATATTCATGTGCAGAGCACGTGCACAGATGTCGGTAAAATAGTTTCAAATGCTTTTCACAAAAGTGATATGTATCTGGAAAGATTCAGTAGAAAACGATTCATACTTTCCAAGATATGTTTATTCCTATGAATTACATATAACTTTCCCCAAAATTTTTATCAGCTCCTTCTTTCCTAGTATGACATGCTAAGGAATTTGATTGGGCTACATTTTTCAATAATTATTCGACATGTCATTGAAGAAATTTTGTATTACAATCAGATATATTACCTTGACTATCACATCCTCTACAGAACCATTAGATCCAGTCTCATGCTTTGAACTCTCATTTTGACTTAATCCCATCAGGTGAATATCTTTATCTAAGTATATGGTCAGTAGATTTATCATTGAATCCATTGATCTTTCCACATTATAGAACTAGAAATGAAGAAAAAAAATCATCATGGAACTAATATAATAAGTTGCCATAAATTATCAAATTTTTCCTCACTTTACATAAAGAATATGGTTTATAAATAGTATATCTCTATCACTATTACAAACTAGCATGAAAAGCTGCAGTGGTAATTTGTAATCAGAAAAAGATGAGTTGTATGTGTACAGACTGTGTAGAATGAGCATTATGTGAAATGCAATTCACATGAAAAGATTGAAAGCACCAATGAAAGTATAATGAAGAATAGAATATTAAAATAAAAACATAAAATGTTGCATGAAGTCGAAAGAAGAAGGTTTTACTCATATATTTCAAGAATTATATTAACAAATATAAAAATGCTTTTTCTCTCTATTTTTTTTAGGAAAAGCATCTTCTGGATTAATATAAAAAAATGTCTTTTATTCAACCAAGTTGAAATAGTCTCTTCAATTTGAAGTTTACATCTTAAGGCTAAAATAAACTTGCTACTTGAAATTTCTATAAAATCAAAGTCAGAAATAAAACTGTTTCATTTTGAAAGCTAATAAGATGCCACTGAAAGAAATGTTGAAAAGAAAATCTAATATAAAATCCTTGGCTAGTATTTCTATTATTTTTTTTTAAATATTGATTTACAGAACTATCATGAAGTAAATAGAACACTTCTTTCATCTTTCATGTAATTTTGGTTTTAATATCAATTGAATGCATTGATTATTATTCACATAGGAATATTAAGTATTTTAAAATTATAATCTAGAATTCAATTTATTTTATTACTACAACCCCATTAAAACATATTAATACAACTCTAATGAAAATTCTATCAGAATACTGAAGTTATATATGTAAGTTGATTTTGCACAATTGTTCACAGTGATGCATAATAAAAAAGATGAACTCTTTTCAACAGATCATGATATTCAACATTATTTTTAAAGTCAGATACAATAGAATATTGCATCTGAAAGCAACAATTGAAAATCCTTTATTACGATTAATACTTTAAAATGCAAATATAGGGTGGCGCATATTGTATCTACCAATAACATTTGGCAACACTGTCGGAATGCTGATGCACATACGAAGAAGTTTCCCATTCTTAGGCAGCTGCAAATCTGGCAATTAGTCTGCCATGGAACGTTGGCCGGTTCAGACATGAATCGTGGCGAAGGAGGCATTCATCTGAACAGGTTCCATTCAGTAGACACAGCAGACACTGCAACGACAGGGCAATGAGGGTTGTAATCAACCGGTGCCAGAGTGTCACAACATGATACGATGGGCCAGGCAATAGGAAGTCAATGGCAGAGTGCAGAAACAGAAGTCTCCAGATCGAAGGAGCTGTATTCTCTGGTGTCCTGATGCTTCTCAGTCTCCTGAATGGAATCCATTTGGATGAACACCTCCGCTGACACGATTCGAGTTTGAACCGGTCAACGTTCCATGGCAGACTAATTGCCAGACTTCCAGCTGCCTAAAAATGGAAAATTTCTGTGCATGCGCACCTGCATTCCAGCAGGGTTGCCAAATGATGTTGGTAGATACAATATGCACCACCCTGTACAATACCCACCTTCATTCTTGCTATATCACTCTTGGCCATCAAGTTCCCTAAGGCATAACCCAGTCGTACCATTATGTCTTGTCTTCCAGGATATTTTTGGAAAAGCACAACAAAAAATTTCAGAGTATTTTCATATTCTATTATGGCAAGGCAACAATCATCGTGAGTTGATATTATGCTGCAATATAAAAAAAACATATTTTTTCAAAAGATAGCCAAAATTTATATTACAAGTAAAATGCATGCACTAAAGATATATATATATATATATATATATATATATATATATATATATGAAAAAAATGTATAAAAGAAATGAGGGCCAAATGGGCTTTCTCCTAACACTGATGATGCAGCAATAGAGTCTGCAAAAATTCGATTTTTTTCACTGTCTGGTGAGTGTACATATACTATATAAAAGAAAAGAAGGAGAAAGGAAACACAGACAGTCTGGTGAGTGTTTCCTTTCTCCTTCTTTGCTTTTTATTTAGCCCTTTTGGCCCTCCCCTCCTTGCTTTTATCCATATATATATAAATATATATATAATTACCTCTCACACCCTCCAGGTGCACACGAGCACTGGTAAATTTACCCTCCATCCAAAGGGACCTGCCACACCTCAAACCTGATCTACATCCTCACCTGCAACATCTGTGGTGATTTTTACCTGGGGGAAACATCAACTGCCCTCAACCTCCGCATCAATAACCACCACTCCTCCACCCACAACCTGGACTTCACTATTGCTGTCCATAACCACCACAACATCCCTTTTAACGACTGCTTCCGGGTAGCGATCATCCATCTCTTACCCCAACAAGCCAACACCACGGCCTATATATCAGCCATGAGTGCAACCACTACACCTGGAATGAACGAGGCCACCCAGTAACTTCCCCACCTCATCTTACCCCCTCCCCAACCTATCCCACCAGCCACACTCAATCTTCACCCACCCCACCTTGCCCTACCACTCACAGTTTTCGACGAGCCTGGTGACAGAACAGTGTTTTTTTTTTTCGTTTTATGCACTACATCTTCTTCAATCCAGACCTGGCAACTCTGCAGGTCTCTAACTTTTGGTTCTGTCTTTCTCCTAACACTGATGATGCAGCGATAGTCTCTGCAAAAATTCGATTTTTTTCACTATCTGGTGAGTGTTTCCTTTCTCCTTCTCACAGATAGTGAAAAAATTCTAATTTTTGCAATTCACAAATATATACATACATACATACATACTGTCCTTGATTCAAAATCCTGGGTGGACAGGGGATATTTCCTCTCCACCAACAGTCTTGGCCTCAAAAATCCCCACCAACAAAAATTTTCTTGATGGTTGCCGGAAACGTGGTTTAAAATTACTTACATAAAATTTAGAAAATTTCGCACTTCCGCATTGCACAATTTAATGGTTAAATCCTATTAATTTTGAAGATCCACTGTCTTCATTCACAAAAGGGTACGGCGTTTGATGCGGCACTGGCGTGTGCACCCTGGTTTGCATCGTCTGCTTCCTGTTGTCAGGTGGCATTGCCAGTTGGTGGTGGGGGGGGGGAGCTGGGCAGTGCTGCTCGACAAGGTGCTGTTCCTGTTCCCCACGTGGCTGGAGGGGGGTCGAGTATGTGCACCGCATCTTTTCTTTTTCAGCTCGGGGATCTTTCTGAGGACAGGTTGCCAAGTCGGGTGTGCCTGTCCATTGTCCAGGTTCAGTGCTGGTTTCTTTTGGATGATAGCATGTGTTTCTTTGATAGTGTTTTCTATGACAGAGCTGGTTGGGTGAAGTATGGATATGGAGGAGATGGTGTGGTTAGTGAACTGGAGGTGTTGAGAGAGGCCTGATTTTGGTGTGTCATTTTTGCCATCTTTTACGTGTTCGTTAATCCGTTCTTGGACAGTACGGATTGTTCAGCCAATGTAGGTGTTGGGCATTGTCATTGGAAAAGGCCAATACAGTGACAAAATGCATGCAAAACTAAACTCTGACGGCTACAAAGAATTGAAACATGACCCCACAAGCAGATACAATACAGCAGCCATCCGCCGAGCCATAGGGAACTGTGCCCTCCTTCAAGAAAGTGAAAAGAAGAAACTAAGAAACAACCATCCTAGCCTTCCCTGTGCATACGGCATACCAAAAACTCATAAACCAGGAACCCCTCTGAGAATCATAGTGGCTGGCTTCAATCAACCCAGTGTTCACCTGACCAAATGGCTCCTCCAGAAACTGACCGGCCACAATGACAAACTGACCTACTGCCTAAAAAACAGCCTTGAAGCAAAAGAATTTGTCACCTCTTTCGTCAAAGCCGACAACTGCAAACTAGCCAGCATAGATAGTGGACATGTACTCCTCCATTCCAATCAGCCTTGCACTTAACTCCACCAGAACATGGCTCCTCAGCAATAGCACGCCCCTATTTGTAACAGATGAAATTTGCAACCTTCTACAAGCCTGCCTCACTCACAACTATTTCCAGTTCGAGGACAGTTTCTTCCAAAAGACAGGAGGCCTAGCTATGGGCAACCCCCTTTCTGCACCCCTATCCAACATTGTACTGCATGTGGCCTGAGAAGTCAATACTCACCCAACCAGAGTTTGCTCATATAAGATACAGAAGATATGCCGATGACTTCATAGTCATTTACAAACAGGAAGAGGACCTTACCCATCTCCTAACTGCCCTCAACAACATACACCCTAACATAAACTTCACCATTGAAAGGGAACAAAATGGCCACCTCAACTTTCTCGACCTCAGCATCCGATGACACCAAGACAAATTCATCACATCCGTGTACAGGAAACCAGGTTCGGGCTCCCAGTACATCCATGCAAAATCCAACCACCCACCAAAACAAAAAGCTGGAGTATGGATGAACTTTTACAGAAGAGCCTTCACACACAGATGCACAGAAGATGACCTCCATGATGAAATAGCATGCGTAACTGAAATAGGACTAAACAACAGTTACACCGAGTGCCAACTATCCATGTTGTGTACAAAAACAGAAGCCCAGCTCAGACACTCAAGAAACAGAGATAACCCGAACCAAAATCCTAAACCCAAATGGATCACTTTTCCATACCACCCCACCACATCTGGCATATTTGCCAAGGCCCTCAAACCTTTTAACATCCAAGTAGCACACAAACAAATATCCCAAATAGGAAGAGCACTACCCAACTTCAAGAGATACTACCTACCCAAACTTGCATCCCCTGGTGTCTACAAGACCACATGCCAATGCCACAACACCTACATTGGCAGATCAATCCGCACTGTCCAAGAACGGATTAACGAACACGTAAAAGATGCCAAAAATGACACACCAAAATCAGGCCTGTCTCAACACCTCCACTCCACTAACCACACCATCTCCTCCATATCCATACTTCACCCAACTGGCTCTGTCATAGAGAACACCATCAAAGAAACACATGCTATCATTCAACAGAAACCAGCACTGAACCTGGACAATGGACAGGCACACCCGACTTGGCACCCTGTCCTCAGAAAGATCCCCGAGCTGAAAAAGAAAAGATGCGGTGCACATACTCGACCCCCTCCCGCCAACTGGGGAACATGAACGGCACCTTGTCGAGTATCACAGCCCAGCCCCCCCCCCCCCCCAATCACCAACTGGCAATGCCACCTGACATCAGGAAGCAGAAGATGCAAACCAGGGTGCACATGCCAGCGCCGCTGAATGGGAGAAATCGCAACTACCGCCACCCGGGAACAAACAATGCAGTGATGCGGTACCATCTCTGCTTCAAATGCCATACCTTTTTGTGAATGAAGACAGTGGATCTTCGAAATTAATAGGATTTAACCAATAAATTGTGTGCAATGCGGAAGTGCAAAATTTTCTAAATTTCACGTAAGTAACAAAAATTTTGTTGGGGCAGGGTTGTTGTAACAACAAAATATATGCCCTTTTTGAAAACTCAAATATACTTTACTAAGGATAATATTGAAAACACACACAGTGTAGTGTGGTTGAGAGTGTTGAATGATTTCTCGCTTTCTCTATCTTTCTTTCATGAGAGCATTAACAGATCTACACTAATAACAATATACATGCAAGGCACAATAATAGTAAATCAAGAAATTTAACTATCAAATCTAATTGATTTATTTTAATAGAAATAAAAAACTGAACAAAAAGTAAAACAAGATAAAACTATTTCAACTATTTTGTAATTTTTAACACCTTCAAGCAACTAGTAAAGGAATCAATTTGCTACTTTATGAATATCAGATATATATATATATATATATATATATATATATATATATATATATATAAAAGTAACAAATTAATTCCTTTGATTGTATTTAATAATAATGTATTTTTAAATATTTAGTAGTTAACCTTTATTTTGAATACCATTATAAATATTCGCATGTATATCGTATATATTTAGATTTTTGAATCAACTTGGCCTCATTGTAGGCAACTCCTCCAATCTTCTCTTTCCCTATGTAGTGGGAAATTATACTGTGGTACAGCTCTTGTAACTTGTCTATTTCACAATCAACAACTTCTAGGATTGCAGAGAATTTTGAAGGTAATTAAACTCTGTGGACTGTTCCAGTACTTTAAACACTATTCCATGCACATAACATATTTGTACAGATAATTAGTTAAATCTTTTAGTTAGCCATGCCACATAACTTTACATTGATTGATATTGTGGGTTTCTGTGGTTTTTGTTAAGTCAACGCTGAAGAAAAAGCAAAGTTATTTTCTCCCAGCACTAACATTATAATTAAGGTACTTCATTGTTTTATTAATTTTTATATTTCAAACCTGTAAATCAAACAAGGTTTTTTAATGGTATCATTAAATAGCTTTAGGTGTTACAGGAACATTCTAATCAAGGGTTACCAGATTTGATTCCAGTGAAGGGTCATTGCACAGTGGTTTACATACCACTTGAAACTTTAGGTCTAGTTCCGATCAGCCTATCTGATAACAAAATGGACAAATAAACAAAAAATAGGAACAAAGAACATGGCAAAAATTGTTGTCTCTTTTCACCACATTGTGCTGATTTTGAAAATCCTTCATACAGAAAACTTACAGGTAGCAGCCACAGCATTAAACAGAATATTATTTTTGGCAAGATTGCTAGCACCACAGCGGTTTTGTTCACATGTCAACACAGACAACCACAGAATATTTTATGACTACAGGGATCTTCTATCCTGGATAGGTCTTCTAGAACATATCTAGGAGTAGTTTTTGACCCGAAGACTAAATTTTCATCAACACATAGCAACTCAAAAAGCACAAGTATGGGTTTGACATCTATACCCAGCTTTCCAAAATCCTAGCATGGGACTGAAGACTCGCTTGCATGTGTATAAGATGATTGTAGGTTGCATACTCTTATATGTGGCACCAGCATGGGGTCATCACCAACCTTCAGTTATACAGAAATTGCAGACTATACAGATTAATGTCACCAGACTTATCACTGCACATAGCTGGGATACTCAGCTCACACAAATACAGTGCGTCCATTTCGATCTTCAGCCGAGAGATCGGGAGAAGCGTGGCGGGCGGCGCTGGTGGAGATGCCGACATTTGCGGTCTGTAATGCCCGCTTATTTTTATGGACATATGCAGACGTTTATATAAATATTGCAAAACGAGCACTAACCTGTGTTATAATTTATCATCTGTAATTCATCCAAGTTCTGCCCTTATATACACAAAATAATATGCTTTAGAAACAATGTTAAGAGCCACAGATAATAAAACATTTTAATCATAGTTTTGACAAGTAACGTCCTGCTTAAGTTTATATCCTTAAAAGAGTTTTGTGTCGATGGGGATTGTTTGGAGGTTTTGAATGTGCAACACTGTATCAAGATTACACTGTAGACGAAACTGTTAAAAGTCAATGGTGTTTGTGAGCTTCCGTGCAATCCGAAATCTCCGAGCTCGAGTTTTTTGTTCCTTCGCGACAGAGCTGTGAATATAGTGGCGAGCAGATGTAAACCAAGAGCGTGTTAATTTCGTACTGTGCGCAAGGGTGTTATTATTGGTTACTTGCCGTTACTTGTTTGTGTTATTGCAGTGTGTATGTGTGTAGTGCCAGTGAGAGGATTGGAATGCCAGCCGCAAGGTTCACGTTACGAGGGGGGCTGATAAGTTCTCGGCCCGACCCAGAAGGACTTTAGCTACAGTCACGAAAGTTTCAGGCTATTCAACGTATTCTCCTCGAAAGTCTACACACTTGGCACTTGGTGGATATCAGTTTGAATAACTCTTATAACACAGGTTAGTGCTCGTTTTGCAATATTTATATAAATATCTGCATATGTCCATAAAAATAAGCGGGCATTACAGGCCGCAAATGTCGGCATCTCCATCAGCGCCGCCCGCCACTCTTCTCCCGATCTCTCGGCTGAAGATCGAAATGGACGCACTGTACATGAAGACTTTGAACTGAATTTTGTTCGACCTGTTATATATGCCTTGTGTTACAACTTCTGGGCTCAGATACAACTCCATCCCAATCCATTGGTTCAGGGCATTGCAACTCGGCCACAGGCCAGGATGGTTGGTGGCTAATTGGTCATTGTGGTTGGTGGAGACCTATTGAGTTTTATCATACCTATGAAGTGTTCCTGTGTGGGTGTTACCGAATTTAAGCAGATTTTTTTGTCCTTGAGTTTAGGTAGTGGATTATGGCATTCTTTGTACTCTTGGGGTGAGTTGGTATATAGTGTAGGTATCTCCCAGTGTGTGTTGGCTTTCGATATGCAGCTGTTGACATTTGATTAACATTAACAATTAGCATTGCATGCCAATGTAGAACCATTGTCACTAACATTCAGAGTATTATTAAAAATAAATATATATGAACACACAATCATTTATGAATATAGTTGAGGTAGGTACAGTTCCCCGTGCATGTAGCACCATGCCATGAAGGCACATTTTGGGGATGTGGGGGTAGGTCCCACATATTCTTGATCTCAGCCATTTTGTAGGTGATGTGATCAGCATAATGCTCCAGCTGCCTTTACCCCCTAGGGTCGACCCCAGGTACCCATTGGTTTGAGGCTAAGTGAACCTCAGGGCCACCTTATGTGGGGACAAGGCCGGAAAAATTCCAACCTTAGATCCCACAGGGGTCTTCCCCCTGGCAATCAGATGACCTACTGACTAGACCACAGCAGCTCCTGTTTATGAATATACAATAATATTATTAGTAGGACTTGTGATTACCTTTGCATAATTATTGTATCCTAGCAAACTGACATACTTCCTGAATCTCATCTGCTAAACAAACATGTTGTTATTTTATTATTATTATTATTATTTTATTTGCTTGTAAATATCTGTTCAGTTGCATTACTATTACGTGTTATTTTTTAACCCTGTTCCCGATCCCTGTATTGTCCCTATGGTCATTGTTACCCTTCTATCCCTCTCTCCCCTGTTCATTATTTTCCAATGGCTTCTCACCAACAATTTGGCATAGTCATTGGTGGAAATTGTCATTTGAATTTGAATTGATATTTTGTTTAAAGTCCTCTTTATGCACAACTCTTTGATTACAATGTGTTATTTGAATTTCTTTGGTAATTAATTATTATAGATATGTATACATAGTCGAAATATTTCTTTCTTTCTTTGTACTTTAGTTATTTAGTATCTCTCTTCTACCTCTCTTGCTACATTTTGAGAATAAATTATGAACTTTGAGAAACATGATAACATTGTCAAGTTTGCTATTGCCATAGCATCCTTATTTCTAAGCAATGACTTATTTTCTTTTCTGTCCTTTCCCATCTGTTTCTTTTCCCATATTCTATGATTATTCATATTGTTTTCTCTTATTTTTTGTGGCAAGCTTCTTTTTTCCATTCTTTAATGCATTCAGTATAAATAAATATCATTTCTCAAATTCTAAATAAGTACAATATTCTCCCATCCTCTACTGGATAATTGTGCTATGAGGTTTGAAAACTGTGTCTACCTTACAACATTTAGCATTGATAATTTATATCAAAAGTGTATTTTTTTTTTTAAATGTGTCTCATAATAATGAAGGAAATACATTTTTAGCCTACCCTACTTACCAAAAATATCAGGTGCCTTCTGAATTTGTTGTAAGTCAAAAAGATAAATTGACATAGTTTCTTACTACATACTACCTCTATTTTTCAGTGTAATTTTCTCCTTCCTTTTATAGTAGTTGACCGCTTAATATTCGTTAAAACTGCTCCACTTCTCAGTAATGCTAAATGTTTCTTGTTCAACAAATATCAATGTTACAACTTCTGTGTGAGGTAGGTGCACACTCTATCCTCCATCAGAATCCAACCACTTTGCTCGGTGATACAAAAAATGAAGGTGATATATCATTGGAAGGATCAATTTACCATGGTTTCATATCATATCATAGGTTGTTTTTTTTTTTTTTTTTTTTTCGCAGATTAAAATTTTGGAAATCATGCACATTACACATGTGTAAATATGTAGTGCATTTTATTTTGAAAGCTTAAACAAAAAAAGAAAGGTAGGATTTTTGCATGTTTTTTTTATATTTTTAAGCACAAAACACATTGAAAATCCTAAGAAGGCCCCAATTTACACTTTATGTCAAGTTTTCGTTATTTTGGGATTTTGAATGGATGAAAACTATATTCAGAAGTTATCATTACACATACATAAACACTTTCTTTTGTAATAAATAAAATAGGATGCCACATTAATATTGTTTAGAAAAATGCTGAATGGCTTAACTGCAACGCTATTAAGATAATAAGTAATACTACTAAATATAAAATGTTTGGGCTAACCTTAAAGTCCGAGATACATTGCTGATCACATCCAAATCAGATGCAAACAGCTCCATTGCTCTGCAAAGTTCAAGGACAGCTCCAGTGGCAACAAAAGATGAGAACATGTCATCCTCCCCTGCAACATTTCGCAGTGTGCCTGTCAGCTGAAATAATGCATGGCTGGTTTGTTCTGGAACACGGCCACCTTCTAATCTCTGGAAAGATGAACAAATAAAATATTCAGCATATTTCTGTTCTTATTAAATTAATTAATTAATTCCAATCAATATACAAATCTGATATTACATTATGATGATTATAATAATAATATAAATATTCAGTGAATGCTCTTCTTCCACCTAACCCTTGTCAGAATGCAGTCTATAGTTCACACATATTTCCTACAAACAGTACATATATCCAATAAGAAAAAAAAAACAGAAAATAAAATATAAAATAAAATTAAATATATTATAATATATAATATACATTATAATTCCCTGCTTAAAAAATACTAAACCCTGATTTTTGTTCAAAAGCAAATACCAGTTTTGGACCTAAATTTCAGCCATTTTCATTAGAGATGGTGAAAAGGGTACATATAAAATCCCCAGATTTTTATAACACTACCCTGCAATGAAAAGAGTGTTTGGAAATTAAAAGCTGATTCCTTTAGATTTCAAGTCGGGATCTGAACCACTATGTGCCTCCACTGGGCATCAAACCTCCTGGGAGACCATTGGAGAGGTACTACCTATGTTGATGAGATAGCTGGGATAGGGCCCATCACTGGATCCAAAAAGTGTGACAACTTAGGGCTTCATTACAACCTAGGAGTAAAAATGTAATACAAGAAAGTCTGGTTGATCCTAGTAAAGCCCTGTTTCCTGCACTTCATATTAAACTTTGTGTAATGAAAATGATGAAAAGACAAGCTGGCCAGCTGGAATTCAAACCTGGTACCTCTGACATCATGGAGCGGTGTACTAACCAATCCGTCACAGAGGAGTGCTGGTTATAAAATTCAGAAATTTGGTTTGTTCCATGAGTTTGAAATTGCACTACCTGAATTCACATTTGGAATACTTCTGAGAATCTGAGTGCCATAAGCGATGAGCTGGGGTAGATATTTCATCATAATATCAAGGAGATGGAACGAAGATACCAGGCCAGGTGGAACACAAATATGTTAGCAGGTTACTGTTGGATGCTGCACAGAGATCTTCCACATTCCACTCACGAGAGACAGAGTGGAAGAAAGAAAAAAGCAGGTCCTCCTACCTGTAGGACCGTTATGTGTGGGCAATGGTACTTTAATTATTATAATAAATATTTACATAATATTATAACAATGAATAAAAATATTTTTTATAGCCTATTGCCAATCCTTTTTTAAAATATTTTCCAGCTGTTTTGTATTTTTGATTACATTTATTTGACAATTTATGATTAACCAATATACTAGGGCAAATCAAAAAGTCCTTGCGCCAAACAGCTGTATCTTACTAGCCATGGGGCTGAAGATGGCTAACTCACATTGGAACTTAGCTGTTGCCTTTGGCGAAGCGACGTCTTGAATTATCGAGACGGGCTCAAGACCTGAGTAGCGTACAGAAGGTCTTTCACCTGGTAGTTGGTATCTTGCGGTGGTCCTTCTGAGACTCAGAGAACCGAGACCAAGAACTGAGAATCGGCAATTGGCGACGAGCAATGACTACTCGGTAGTGAATAATGAATGAATGAGACCCATTCTCGTTGATAACTTCTTTTAAGCTGCTAGCAAATACTTCCTAGCTGCATGCTCAGCTCTTCCATATTTGCCAGCTGATGGTGGGTTTGAACCCGGTAGCGCAGAAGAATGCAGTGTCTCCTGTCGTCATGTGCTTCTCCTATTGCTGGAATGTTAATGTGTGATGTTTTGTCACTTGGCCGACCGATGTCTGGAGAGAGATTTTAGCTTTTTACACAGTCTCCCTTGAGTCATTCCACAATATACACACACACACATATATGTATATACACCAGTTGATATGGATTGACCCTTAGGTTACTACTTCAATATTTGGCATGTCATTTATATACTAGTTATTTCAAACTGATATTGAATACCCTTTCCAGTATTGCCAATTTGGAGGTTTTTATAAAGTTAGCCCAATTCATCCGACTCTGATTTGTTCGTTAATACAAATTTTGGTACTTTTAAAAATTCATATAAAATTTCTTTATTCATAATTATAATTATGATTTATGCTAACAAGTCTAACAAGTCATCCACAATGGATATTTCCTTATTTATTCTACTCACCAAAATGTTTATAAGTTTCATATGCAGTACCATAAGTTCCAGAATTCCTAATTTAAGCACCCTGTGGAGAACAGTGTTATTCATTGTCAGGAATTTTAAAGCTCCATAGCCATAGACACAAGCCTCTGCATCTTCTAATGGACTGGCAGAACCAAGGGCCTCCAAAAACAGCTCTGTAAAACAATGTTAAATATCTCACTTCTATTTGCAGAACATTGAGTAGCAATGCATATCAAAATGTTTGTGTATGGGTATATCAAACTGAGGAAATATCTGCTTGAAACCACATGGATAATTTCATTTTGTGCTGATCCACTATAAATATTATTTAAAACCTTGTTTCAAAACATAAGTAAAAAGGCAAAGATAGATATAAAATTTCATACAATTTCAACCTGATGTACAAATTAAAAAGTAAATAGAAATTTCATAGCTTCTACTCATATTTTAGTTATTTTAAATGTGTAGCATTTTATGATAGAGAAAATTATAATATGTATTTTTAAATTTGGAGAAATCTTACAAAACACAACATGGGCAAATATCATAAATAATTTACAAATTTGTCATAACAATAATATATTTTGTTACAACAGAGGAGAATGAGGAGCTTTAAACTCTCTCTTATATTCATATATCTTTCTTGGCTTCATGTTTTTATGTACAATCAGCAATATTAATGCATGTACCTACCTAATATATCGTCTTCCAAAAATAGTTTATCATTTTTATCACATCGTGACACTTTAAACACTAGTTTACAAACTCCTGATAGATTGCTTCCTGTTACACGCAACTGGAAAGAGCAAAATAAGTCATTATTTTATGTTATTTGTATTAAAATGAAAATTACCTTTTTTGCAACTTCAATCATGTACATGAAACTTTTGATAGCCTGAGAGACAGAATAATAATAGTGCTCCTTTTTTAATAATATTGAACTTATGAAAGAAACCACGTGCCTATCAAGACATTCCAAGGAGCTATTTTGTACATTTATTTTATTGTTAACAAAAATATTCCATGAAACAACTAGGAGTGTGCTTTCAATGAGGCAATAGTCACTCATGAAAAAGAAAATTCTTAATGTGGACAGGCCACCCAAGTAACATGCCACCTGTAGTGAAATCTTTCCAAAGTAATACAAACCAGCTTTACTCTTACCTGTGCAAAAATTCTCTGAAGATAAGAGTGATGTTAGATCTCAAAAGCTCTGGAGAACTGAGAACTGATCAGACTTGTTTCAAGAGTGCTTCCAGAAGTATTTTGAGCAATAATTATGTCTTCATGATCATAATAATTTGATATTTATAGTCTAAATATTTCACATGTACAAGTTCATTAATTATGTTCGGCATAATAATTTATTCGAAATGTGAGGTATTTATATGAAAGTCAATGTTGTCGAACACAACACAATGTAGTCATGAAATAATATTATCAAAACCTTTCAATGTACTGTCAATTTCTTCTGAATATACAACCCTTGTTAATTTCATTATCTAAATATCACAAAATGTTTACTACCTCTCCCCTTAAATAAAAGCTATGATAAGACTGATTGATTGATTCGGTTTATTTTACTTTGCTTTTCTGCCACTTTTGGCTAATCGCGAAGGTGAGGATGATTGATGAATTTGATGAAGGGACACTGACAAAGAACACACATGCCAAGGCTGGGATTCAAATCAGGGACACCTGGTGTCATATCATGCTGTGCTAACCCCTCTACTACAGAGGTCAGTGCTATGATAAGAGGACTCTTATTCCCAAACTGCTGACCAAATTAGTATGTTTCATAAATTTTCCTTGAAAGAATCATCACAATACACTGGAAGTAGACAAACACATATACTATGGGCATATAGAGAATACAGTGTAACTGCTTGGAGAGGGCCACCTCACATTAACACTATCAGAACATTAACTATTCAGAAGAGGAATATTAGGAAAACCAAATAGTAACTGTGAATGCCTTTATATGCATATTTTAATGTGTCTTAAATGCTAGATCTGTAACAAAAATAATCAAGTTTATGGGCATAATGGAAGATCTAAGGATGGTTATTTTCAGGAGCACACGCATGCAAGCAGAACTGTCACCAGTAAATGCAGGAAAAACATAATATAGATAATCTTCATACAGAGTATGAAGTATACTTTATTTATGCAAAATTTTGATAAAAACTGCAGAGAAATTGAAACACTTTGTTCCCAACTTGCAAACATATTTGTATTATCAGAGGGCTGGAAAAAACAAATCAGGTGATCGAATCCATTCCTTGAGAACATGCCCTCTAAGACAGAATGTTTAAAGATGTATTCGAAAGTGGGGAAAATGGTAAGTAGAAAGCAGCATGTATGTATCGATGGAAGAGTTTGATAAGTTGTAAGTATTTTAAATCAATGTTACAATAAAACATTTCATTTCATTTTGAATAGTCCAATACATACAATACATAAGAAAATAATATTTTACAATGTATTGGGTTAATGCATAAGTTTGTAACTTATTGTTTGTTTTTGGTATGGCAATACTGCATTGTTAGGAGTTTGTTTATCGTTTAACATTCATCACTTGGAGGGCACTGTGTGCTTATGAATATGTTGAGATTTTTACAGATTTGAAGGAAGTTAGTTCTATTTATGGACAAAAGAATATGGAGTGTCATGTGTTTAACAGAGGAGCAAAGGCAGCAGAGGTGACTCGAAACATTTGTGCCATGCCATCGGAAAAGCACGGCAAGAATAGAATTTTGTTACCTCAAAGAGGGCAACTTTGACTTGGGTGATTCTCTATGTTCAGGAAGACCATCTGGCTTTGATGAAGACTATTTAAATGCTTTAATCCATGATTATGCATGTCAGTCAACCCGGAAATTGGCAAAGAAGGCATCGTGTACTACAAATTACTGCCCAGGAACATTACCATCCCTGCTGATATTTATTGCCAACAACTTAGATGCCCTGCAGCCACAATTCAAGAAAAACGACCAGGGAAACTGCATCAAGTGTTGCTGCAGCATGATAATGCACTCCCACACTAACATGACAATAGCTGCTATCCAGGAGCTTGATTGGGAGCTGATTCGACATTCTTACTTCCCTTATCTTGCACTCTCAGATTTCCACCTTTTCTACTCTTTATCTAACAATTTTTCAAGGAATTCCTTTGATAACGAAAATCTTTTTCAAACTTGGCTCGACAGCTCCTTTCACTCCAAATCACCTATTTTTTTCAGTCGTGAAATAGAGAAACTGCTCCAGCATTGGCAGACAGTTATAGGCGATGAAGGAAAATATGTAAGTGAGCATTTTGAAAAGTTTTGTCTCCTATGCAATAACTCTGGCAACACTGCTCAGAGACACGTGAAATTGGTGTGAGAATCACTGATTCACTGACTGTTGCGACATCTATCGGTGTTCACCAGCAACATCACGCATGCGCACAATAGTGACTAAAATGGTGATTTTAACAGACGTCAGTTGAAACAGCATGCTGTTATTGAATTCCTCACATCAGAGGGTTTGAACATCCGTTGACATTCATCGACAAATGAGTGCTATCTATGGCAACGCCTGTGTGAATGTGAGTACTGTCAGGAGGTGGTAAAGGAATCTGAAAGGAGACAATTCTGCCACGATGAGCCTGCATGATCAGGTCTGCAGTGGACGACCCATAACAGCCATGGATGCACAGCATTAAGCACGCATATGAACTGATTCATGCCAATCACCAATCGACGGCAAAGTCCACACAGATTTTTTGGAACATGAAACGACTGTATACTCCGATTGTTATGTGAATACTTTGTAGAAACTCCGCACACAATTACTGCAAGTTAGACCTGCCAAGGATGCAATTCTTCAATGTGACAATCCTTGCCGACACACGAGTCACCAAATACAGGATGCATTGCAGCATCTCAAATTCCACAAGATTTTACCCCACCCGCAGTACAGCCTAGATCTCGCACATTGTGACTTTTTCCTTTTTCCGAGACTGAAAGATCACCTGAATGGACACTGTTACATCAGTGACGCTGAGGTGCAAGCATATGTGCATCACTGGAGCCGGAAGAAGATGCCTGATTTCTTCACTGACGGGATATAACAACCTGTCAAACGTTGGCATTTGTGTGTGGACAATGATTCTGACTACGTGTAAAAGTATTGACACCCTGGTAGAGGACATTACAAGCTTTAAGGAGATATATATTTCATGTAAGTATCTTGCATGTTATTGACGACTTTAGTATTGACATTTCAAAATGCCCTCATATATTATTGATTAGTTTCTGTCTTCTGTTCATCTCAAATGAGTATCAAATAAAAAATAAAAACTTTTGCCACAGTGAAAGAAAATCACTACAAACTTATGCATCAACCCAATATTTAAAAATATTTAAATAAACACTGACATTAATTCTGCCATCATACTTACTGCAAGAATGATGCGAGCAATTTGAAGTAACAGTCTTTCATTTGACCTTTCAACAAAACGATATAAACTTTTCAGCACCTGTGCCTTATACCTCGGGTTAACACTTCCACCACAGAAACCTTCAGATTCTAAAGTTGAATACAATTTCTCCAGTGTCACAATTACATCAGCATCATTTTCTTCTGAAAAGTAAAAGTGTATTAATAACATTAATGAAAAAAAATACAGGTAATCATTACACTAGCAATTATATATATATAAACACAAAATAAATATACAGAACTCCCACAATACTGTTGACCAGTGGCAGAGATTGGATTTATAAAATTCGAGGGGGCCAGGTGCCAAAACTAAGGGGGGGGGGGCAAGGACAGTTTTCTTTCCCTTGGTACATAAGGTTTAGCATAGTGTGGGGACAAAAGTGACAAAAAGTGGGGGAGAGACAACTGCCCACCACGTCTCCCCCCCCCCCAAACGCCACCACTGCCGTTGACTTTCAATAGAATTGTTACAACCCAGAAGTGTCTGTGACTGTACAAAGAAAGCTACACAACCTGCAGACATACATATAAGATTAAACAAGGAATCTTACAGAGATACTGATTATTTTTTTTATATCAAGGTTCGTCTTGACATTCAGCTTCACTAAGTCCTCGGAATTGCAACAGGTAGTACTTTCACAATTCTCCACGATCACCTACGTATGACCTGGTTTGTGCCCAATGTTTCCAATGGTTATTGACTTAAGAGCAGAAGACTGTCCAAATGGACACATTTTGTGAGGTGCTGCTTCTGTTTTCT
This sequence comes from Lepisma saccharinum, assembly GCF_977018435.1. Taxonomy (NCBI): domain Eukaryota; kingdom Metazoa; phylum Arthropoda; class Insecta; order Zygentoma; family Lepismatidae; genus Lepisma; species Lepisma saccharinum. The sequence continues at coordinate 63,749,510 of NC_139246.1, read as the reverse complement.
GATGGTAGTGATGCTTTCCTCGAACCAATTATCACCAGTGACAAGTTGTGGCTACACTACTATGACTCAGAGGGCAAACAAGCAAGCACTGTATGGATATCACCATTAGCTCCAAAGAAAGCAAAGATTGTTACATCTGCTGGAAAGGTAATTGTGATTGCCTTCTTTGACTGTAAGGGGATGATGTACCAACATGAAGTTCTGTAACATATTAAAGTTACAGGAGAGTATTATAAGTCAATTTTGAACACTCTGAGGAAGCATATTGCAGTGAAATGACCAGAACTCCATTGGGACTGATGGAGGCTTTATCATGACAATGCAAGGCCTCATGTGGCAAATGTTGTAAAGTAATACTTGACTAAGTTTACCCCACATTGAAAAAGAAGCTACGTGGCCATCGACTTGAGAACTCAAAAGCAGTGTTACAGAGGTGGGGAGAGTGGGGACTGCATTGAAAAAGGTCATGTCAACATTGTAACAGAGTAATAAATAGTTGGAGAAAAAATCAGTATCAGTCTTTGTTGAACAGCCCTTGTATATTAATATAAATGTATATTATACATTACAGGATTACATATACATATGTAGTCACGTTTTTTTTCACAATGTCCATACCCATGTAATTTTGGTTCTATGGATAAATAAAGCCTGAGCTGGGAAACTTTCACAGAGACTACACTGTATGCCACCAGGAGTGGCCCAAGTTGCAGATAGGAGAACAACCAGCAGATATATTAGTTAGCCAAAAACAGTCACAGGCAGGCAATATCATGGTTTGAAGTAGATGAATAAAGTTGGCACCTTCATTAGCAAATCTTGCATTATTCCACTGATAGTTATGTGATGTAGTGAGAAATAGCTCCTAAGGGACCAAACCTTGGCAGAAAACCCACTCAGGAAGAGGGTTGGGCACCTGGCTGGCACCCATGTTCTGTTCGAAGGAATATAGTTGTACTTACTACGGGCAAATGGCCAAAGCAATGCAAAGAGAACAAGGAAAGGGTTAAGATTGGAACATGGAATGTAAGTACAATGCTACAAGCAGGAATAATGCAACAAATAGCTTAGGAAATACTTAAATATAATGTGAACATAGTAGTATTGCAGCAAATAAGATGGGTTGGCAATGAAAGTATAAATATAAACTATTTAGCAAAAAGAGGAAAATGTGGATTGGGATTTATGCTAGATTAAAAAAAAGTAAATTCATATGTGCACCTGCAGAAGCTTAGGATGATGAAACAAACAAAAATCCTCTAAAGAGATACAAAATGTATATGATAAAATCCCCAAACATGATACAGCAATTGTTATTAGGAAAGTTTAGTATAAAAATCAGAAAAGAAGAAAGAGATATGTACAAGTTATAGGAAAACATCCCTTACATCGAATCTTTAGTGATAATGTAGAAAAATAAAAGCATTGGTAGTAAAATATGGCAAAAATCATGAGCACATATTGCAACCATGAGGAAATTTGCAAAGTTTTCTGGAGGAAACAACCAATATAACATACTTTATATTAGTAATAAGGAGAAGATGTAAGATCACCAAAATGTGACGCAGACAATAAACAATAATATAAAATAACTAACATGGAAAGTAATAAGAAGCTAAAAATAGACAAATAAAAATTTAGCCAAGTTTGAAGAATGAAAACTTTAAAACGTATGTAAAGGAAATGGATAGTAATGGAAACTGGGTGAGTAAAAAATAGACAGTTTAATACAAGATGTTGCCAATACTCTATTAGGAATAAGAGAGAGGAGAAAGCAAATGATAATAAGTGTAGAAAAAATGGAGATAAAGAATGAAACAAGAATAAAGAAGAATGAGAGCAAACCTACAAGAATATAATAAAAAGGGGAATGATACATCAGTTTTGCAGAAAGATAAACAAAGAACTGCATACTTGTACAAGAAAGAGATTGAAGAACGCAATACAGTCTGTAAATAAAAACCACACATTTTACAAGACATAAATCAATAAAAAAAACAAAAAGTTATGAAACAAGTAAGGATAATTATAACAGAAAAAATATATCCTTAAAAAGGTGAAAACAATATTTTGGATAGTTATTAACAATAGAAAGAAAAATATGAACAAAAAATATAACAAATAATAGCAATAGGAGATATGGAAGATGAATGCCCACCAACATATTATATCATAATAAGAGTATTGAAAAATATGGAAAATGGAAAAGCATCAGATACAGACACAATAAACATAGAACTTACAAAGAGATTAGAATAGGATTTATATGGAAAACAATATAGAAATTGATCTTAAAATTTTATAATGTAGGAACAATCCCAGAGGAGTGGAATATAGGAATAATATACTATATTTTCAAGAAATGGATATCAAAAATATTTAAAATTACAGAGGAATACCTTTGATAAATATAACACATAAAATATTTTCAACTCAAGTGTATTCGACAAAAAGAAGAAGTAGAGGAATTGGAATTTAGATCAAATAGGCCAAGAATAGAGTATATATACACACTGCCTTCCAAAAGTTAAGCACATAATGCAAATTTTCAAAAGCGTATTTGAATTTAAGTTGCAGAAAATCGCTGTGGATGTAGATGTCAGTTTTTATGTGTAGCTTCCTTTTTGTAAGTAGAGAGTGAATCATCTGTACCTAGGTGCTTAATCTGTGCTCTCAAAATAGCATAAAAGCGAGGATTTCGTGCAAGAATCATTACACTTTCGTTGAAGATGCCAGCATTCTGAAGGGTTTGAGGTGCATTTAAAAGCTGATATGAAGTGTTTATAACTTTTGTAGGATTATTTTTTATAATATTCATGTTTCTATGACTGAAAGAAGACAAATGACAGATAGTGAGCTCTGGTGTGCTGTCAGATGCATTGAACCATGACAGTCAATCAAAGATGTTGCTATTTTCTTTGGTGTTGATCATTCGGTAATTTCTCGATTATGGAAGCAATTCCAAACAAGTCAAACAGTGGTTCAGAGACCTGTGCCCGGTCATCCAAGTGTTACCGCCCCCTCTGATGAGACAATATAAAGTGGGATCGGAACCACTTTGTGTCTCCACTAGGTATCAAACCCAGAACCTGTTGATTACAAGGCAACGATGCTAAAGTCGTTTTCACATTCAGAAGACACAATCGGCTCTTATGGACAATGCTTTTCTTATGGGAAAATACGAGCGCGCTGTTGTGAAATTTCTGGATTTACAAATTTAGATTAAGTAAAATCGGTACCTGCAGTTTTGCAGGAAATTTTGTAGAGAATACGATGGTGAACACAAACAACTGGTAACTTGCTTACGTAATTTTAGATAAATTAAAAACGCAAATTTTCTGTGAAAACAAAATTTTTACATTGTTTTCATTCCTAACGTTGAAACATGCCATAAAATTGAAGCATTCATTATTAAAAAAATTGACACTGTTTTTTAATTGTCATAGGTGATGGTGGTGCTCAGAATTTATCAATACTTTAAAGGATATTTGCATTAAAAAATATTCAAATAAAGTATGTGGAGATTTTTTATATTCGTGCAGTAGAAAATGTCGTCGCTGGCCATTTTTTATTCTGTAATTCTAAGTAAAAACTTCCAGCGACAAAGTTGTGGAGAAAATAATGAAATTATTTTTTATAACCACCCAAAGGTTTCCAGAAATATTACTTCCATGCATTTGGAGTTTCTTTTTAACCCGAACCGTGCGCGAAGTAAGGAGACGTTGTCTGGCCATCTTGAGCTGACTCACTGCAGCATTTCGGCTAAACACCACCAAGTTTTCGAGTTGTTATTTTATTTCCATTCAGTAAAAATATTAACTTCATGCAGTTTGTTATAATAGAATTGAAATTACTTAAATTTAATAATTGACAATTATTTCCAATGCTGCTGTTGTGAGCAACATTAGTGCTGTCGCAAATACACGTTGTTTTTGTTTACATTACTGTCGACATTAATACTGAAATGAAGATCACCTTTTAGTTTCCAACGTTTACATAAATTCATAGACACCATATTAACCTTTGAAAGGCTTTCCAACAAGTGACAAAATATGGGGTTTCAAGATAGAAATATGACATGCCTTGCTTGAGTCATTCACGTCTTATCAGTTCACGTGGGCCATAACTCATTTGTTTGTTTGGGTTGCAACTTGAATCTAACCCATGTGCCAGGTTCCCCTTACTTGAGTGAGAGATCTGCTTTGGTCTGTTTAGACTTTTTCCCTCTCTCGAAAAAGTGTTTTCAGTTGTGTGAGCGCTCAGTGATTTTTACTTTTTTAAGTGATTTCTGAAATGTGATATTCGTGTATTACACTCGCGCCTGTAGTGATCACAATGGATCATAGTAAAAAGGGTAACTGTAACGTTCACAGTATAATATTAATAATTACATATAATTATCATTATATATACAAAATATGTAACACCTTCATTGTGAAGGAAGGTCATCATTTCCCGGCGACATGAGCTAGCGCTGTATTGGCAACACTGTGCGGTTTCTCCATAAGCGCCGTTGTGTCTTCTGAACGTGAAAACGACTTTACCACTGCGCCATCGGGGAGGCCAAAATATGGAGAAGAATATGTGGAGCTAATGGGTTATAGAGAGTCAAGCATATGAAAAACTACAAAGACTAATGGGACAAAGAAACAGAATAAGATATGTGTCTATCACAAATTGTTAAGACATAGGACATATGGGAGGTAAAATAACAAATATCATAAATAATTGAAAACCAAAGGTTAAGATTTCAAAGATGAATTAGAGGCAGATCTACAGTCCTGTTCGATCTGAACCAAGTAATATAAAGATTTTCTCCTACATTAAAAAAAAAAGCTTTCTTTGTTTTAATAATACTCTGCATGTCCATTAAAACATGCAGTCTACCATTTGAAAATAAAAAGCAGCACTGAAAAATATTTGATACAAAGATATAAGTACATCGACAATTATGATTTTAAATAACATATTTTATGAAAGGTAATATTAAGTAATGTGCTTACCATCATTAGCTAATATATTTAAGACTCCCAGGATGGACTGAATGGAATCAAAATTGTCCTTTCTTTCTTCAGATTCAGTAGAACAAACACTTATAGCTATATCTGAATTGTTAGAATCTTCACAGTCACTATTCACACATTTTATCACTGAGTTCACTGTTGGATGCAAGTGTGCATAATTTAGACTAGAATTTTCTTCACTTGAAGGTCCTCTAGTTTGACTAGATGTGTTAGGTACATTTGTTTCAGTAGGTGTTGTTTTTTTACTAATTGTTTCACTAGGTTTTGTGTTTTCAGATCTTTCAGAATAAGCTGATTTACTTTTATTGGAGGATGTTCGCTTTCTTGAACTCCCATTTTTGTCCCGTTTAGATACAGTCCCTTTGGTCTGTTGTCCTACCCAGGAATCCTTTTTAATATTTGCAGAATGTGATTCATCAAACGATTCATTTTCAGTTGAACTTAAAACAGGTACTATGCTATTATTTGTGGATGATGTTTTCATGTCCTGAGTGTCTTTCTTGGTCGGTTTTATAGATTCAGTTTTTAAAATTTTCAATGATTTTTCACTCCTCATTGAACTTTCCAAGTCACTTAAATGTAGATCACTTGCATTTGAATCTTCAGGCATTTCACTACTTTCACTGCATTTTTTCTTTTTCTTCAATTTCACCTTTTTCACTACTCCTCCACAGCTACCATCCACACTTGGATCTTCTTGGATTGAAGAACAGGTTGACGTTCCTAACATCCCTGATGGCATAGGCCGCTTGCCATTCTGCTCAGGTGACAGCATTTCATCCATTCCAGCAGTGCGTTCCTTTGGTCCACTGAAAGCTTTCCTTAAAGGAATGCCATCTGACGTGCTACTCTCTTCTTCGATTTCTTCTGGAACTGAAAGGAAAGTAGTAAGGGGTTGGTTATATTTCTTATTCACTATCTATCCACTGCAAATTTGGAGCATTAAATATTATCCACAAACTCAGTGGTTCTCAAACTGTGGTATACATACCCCCAGGTGTCCATGAATGACTTGAAGGTGGCATGCAAACAGCTCGAAAGAGAAATGTCGACAATACCCACATGACAACATTTTTGCTGCAGATGTGCAGGGCAGACTTCATTGTTTCAGACTTGTAGCTTTAACACTCAACAGGAAAATAAGGCTGATTTTGTCCCTGACATTCTTATCTTTTAAAGCAGGGGGATAAAGAGAAAAAAGTTGTAACCTTCTCCACTCACTTGTCTCCTCTCCTCTCATTATCTCTCGCTTTCTCTTTCTAGCAATAAAAAAAGAAAAGAAAAGAAGGAAAAAACCGTCCACCTTCTTCGCACAAAAAAATGCTGATGACATTGATATAATGGTACGAAGATTGCAAGAAGTGAAGGAAGGACTGAAAAGATTGGAGAACACAGCTAGTGAGATGGGTCTCTAAATAAACCAACCCAAGACTAAATATATGTTCTCAGCGCGAAATATGGAATTCAGGGAAGGCCAACATATACAACTTAATGGAGGCACCTATGAAAAATGCAAAAGTTTTAAATATCTTGGAACATTAGTTACCATGGATAATAATATTAAGGAGGAAATAAAAGCAAGAATTACAGCTGGTAATCGAAGCTATTTCTCGCTGTTAAGAGTTTTCAAATCTCACAGCCTGAGTAGAAATTTGAAAATCAAAGTATATCAGCTAGTCGTAAAGCCAGTGTTGACATATAGAGCAGAGACATGGACTTTGGTACAAGCAGATGAAGAACTTTTGCGAAGATGGGAAAGAAGGATACTGAGGAAAATATACGGACCAGTAAATGAGAATGGACAATGACGAATAAGGAGAAACGATTAAATTAGAACACTCTACAAAAAAACAGATATAGTTTCCGATATAAGAAGCATGAGACTGAGGTGGCTAGGACATGTGGAAAGAATGCCTGAAGACAGAGCGGTTAAAAAGGTCTATAAAGGGACACCAGGAGGGAGAAGATTAAGAGGAAGGCCAAGCAAAAGACGGTTGGAGGACATTGAGGAGGACCTTAGGAGGATGGGAGTAAGACGGTGGAGACGTCGAGCAGAAGACAGAAGAGAATGGGCTATCATTGTGAGAGAAGCCAAGGCCCTTTAGAGGCTGTAGCAGCCAAGGAGTAAGTAAGTAAGTATTCACAGGGAGGCTCTAGTTAGCAGAAAATGTACAAATGGTGTGAAAAGTGTATTAACAGAATCAGCGAAGAGAGTTAATTTCATAAAATCAAGAGCAGGCAATTTAAGATTATTTACAATCTCATGTGAAGAAATAGGTAGCAAGCATAAACATATTCTCTTCTACACCAAGATAAGGTGGCTTAGCAAAGGAAATTGTCTTGCTTGTGTGTACGAATTTAGACAAGAAGTTGAAATTTTCCTGTGTGACACACAGCAAGTGCAAGTTCAGAGATAGATTTTCAGATGAACAGTGTCTGTGTTGGCTAGCTCTATTGACTGATATATTTCAGCACTTAAATGAGCTGAATAAAGGTCTGCAGGGTAAACACACAACACCCTTCATGGTTCTTGAGAAAATAAAAGCTTTAAAGAAGAAACTTGAATTTTTAACTAAAGAAATTGTGAATGGGCAACTGTCATTCTTTCCATTCTTGGAAAGTTTCATACATGAAAATAAACCCCAACTTCATGAGCCTGTAATCAGCTACATAAAGGATCATTGCCTATGTTTGATTACAGACTTTGGAAAATACTTTACTAAGACTTTAGACATGATTTCTAGATACAAGACCCTTTATCTGCAGTGGAGGAATCCAAACTACCAGACTTCTTTTCAACAAAGAAGGAAGAAGATATTGAACTGTTCTGTGAAGAAACTTTGAAATTCAGTTTGAAGAGAACGGCTTTGACAAACTATTGGTTGCAATGAGTGGACGATTTTCCTCACATCACTGATCAAGTTTCTGATCCCTTTATCCACTACATACTTATGTGAGAGTGGTTTTCCATCCATGTTTCCTCTTTCCTTTTATGGATTACATATCTATATATAATGCAAAGTACATGTGAAGAGATAAATATTTAATGGCCATACCCTGAGAGAAACTTATTTCAATTTATGAAAAATTTCCTGCCATTGAAACATTATATTAAACTGGGTACGAATGTAGGAACATACAATTTGTATTGCATTGTATTGTATATTCAGACATTCAATTTGTGAATTTTGAATTTGGGGTCGTCATGTTACATTGCCCAGCCTGTCCAGTTAAGTATACCTCTTCTATCAGCTAATATTAGTAAAACTGCCTTATGCTAATTTGTGTCCATGTGCAACACTTTCCCCTTAATTGTAACCATTAACATTTGCTGTAAATCCAACAAAAACTGTACAATGAACTTACGATTGCAAAGAGAGGCAGTTCTAAATTGAAGCCTGTGGAGCTTTCCTGCTGATCCAATGGATGGAAGTTTTATCCTGCCATGAGCCGAAGAAGGAAATAATCCCGTTTGAATGCTCGATACTTTGCCATCTTGAATGGAAGCAGCGCCTACAAGAGTTTTCCAGTTTGGATGATCCACTGAGGCAGAGAGTGGAACTAGCCTCATGCCCGGCGGTGGCTGGGTGTCAATCTCCTCAAATTGGAGATACCGAAGGCTGGAAAGCAGATATTAATTTTCAGTTTAATAACCTTTTTCTGATACAAAGAAGCAAAGAATGCAACACAAAACATTGTATTATTCACAGAGTTTATAATAATCTGATGTTTGTGTGCCTTTATTTGTATAAAATATCTCAATACACTATTATGATATCACAACAAAATTAATTAATAATGACAACATTATTTTCTGTAGTCTATAGCAACAACATACTTCATGAAGTAATTCTTGAAGTTTTCCTGGTAACGAATGATGAATAAATTCTCTCAGACTATCGACCAGGTCTATTATGAAACAGTGTCCGAGCTTTCGAGAGCTAACATCACTCTCACCTTCAGGGTAGAAGACACTGTTCCAGAATTGACATGGTCGATAGCCTGAAAGAATTTATTCAACATACTTCTTGTTCAAAGAGTTCAATCATCTATTTTATCAATTTTTAGTTTACTTTTTTAGCTTAATATGTCCCTCTCTTATTTTCCTCTGGATGTTTAGTTTAAATTGGGCAAAGGGCAGTGTTTGAAAATTTTCCTTGAATGTGGTACCACAGTGACATTTTGAATTTGTTTTCAGTGATCAGAAATACCTCTCTGAAGTATCTAAATGTAAACATTATCACAATTCAAATAGTCCTGTTCTGGGTTCTGGGTTCAGATTCTGATAAGCATGAGTTTATTTATGCAGCATCACTTCTTGTTCATCAAAATGCTCAAACCATATTCATAGCTTTTACCAAGGGTTTGTAGTTTCACCAATAGATTGCACTGTTAAAAGTAAAGGGTTTGAGAATGATGTAAGGAGGAAAGGGAATCTTAGCAAGAAAATGATTTTGGTCTCATTAGCCATGGAACATGAACAACATGTTGAGTTTCTCCCTCTTGAAATAAACAGGTCTAGTTAAATAGAACAGGGGTAAGGGGGTAGTACAGGGTGTTTCACTCGATCTCAGTCCCTGCTTTTCACTGATAAAAATTTCTACAATACCTTGGTGTATGAGAAGCATGGTGACATCATTGGAGATAGCACCACAGTTTTTCTAGTCCTTGCATGGGCATGCACGTGCATCTGGCCGATTCTGCTGTTAAATGCCAATTGTATATACATGTGCTTTCAGTCTGAGTTCTTGGTCCTGCTGTTGTGACATACCTGATAGTGGTTCGTGTTTATTCAGGTTTGGTTTCTGGCAATTTTGGACGTCCTCCTTCATGCACATCCAACAATGTTCCTATTGTTTCCAGTTTCTTCACTATAAATATTGAATGGAAGAGTTTGCAGGTGGTTTCCGGAGCCCAAACTGTGCAATATATTGTCGCTGGCATGCCCTCATGGACTCTGTTTTCCAGTATGTGCGACTGATAAACACATGCTGTTCCATGCTGCTTTGTTACTATACTGTAATCACGAACCACTAATTGTGAGCATGAGCTTTCAACCAAACCCAAACAAACATGAACCACTATCAGGTGAATCAAAACAGCAGGGCCAAGAAGTCGATGAAGTGACACATCCATAAGATTGGCATTTAATGGCAAAATCGTCCAGATGTACGTGCAAGCCCACGCAAGGACTATAGAGAGTGTGTTGCCATCTCCAATGACGTCACCATGCTTCCCATACACCAAGGTATGTCCGTAAAAAATTTCATTACATTGTGTCCAATAGTTTGATTTTTATATGCAAAAATCGGGGCTGAGAGCGAGTGAAACACCCTGCAGTATGAGGGCCACTATTTATATTTTGAGCCTTGGCAACACTGATTAAAGTTAGGCGCGATTTGACGTTTGCACGGAATCGTCTGGCATTATTGACCATAACGTACTTCAAATGTTTTGTCACTAGCTTGATTTGTGTTGTTTATGTTGCCTTGGAGATTGTGCGACAAGAATAAAATAGAATTAGCTCGTGAACATTTTCGTGCGATGATTTTTTATGATTTTCGACGTGGATTATCAAGACAAGAATGCATCGATCAACTTACTTCAACATTTGGCGATGAAGCCCCATCCTTTGCCACTGTGAAACGCTGGTATAACGAATTTAATCGTGGCCGCCATTCGCTCACCGACGAGATTCGCGAAGGTCGTACAAAATCAGTTGTTGTTCAAGAAAACATTGATGCTGTGCAAAACCTAATACTGCAAGAGCGTCATGTGACATACTGTGAGATTGAGGCAACCATAGGCATTAGTTCCACCAGCATATATAAAATATTACATGATCATTTAGCTGTGAGAAAGATATGTTCTCGTTGGATCCCACACAATTTGACAAAAACTCAAAAAGACGCTCGCGTCAATTGGTGCAAACAAATGCTCAATAAATACAATCGTGGTGCTTCAAAAGACGTATATAAGATTGTAACAGGTGACGAATCATGGATATATGCATATGAGCCGGAACGTAAACAGCAGTCGACTGTATGGGTGTTTGAAGATGAACCCAATCCAACAAAAGTTGTTCGCGCTCGAAGCACATCGAAACAAATGGTCGCCTGTTTTTTCGGGAAAACTGGTCATGTGGCAACTGTGCCTTTAGAGGAACGTAGAACGGTCAACTCTGAATGGTACACAACAATTTGTTTACCAGAGGTCTTCGGTCAAATACGGAAAACAAACAAACGCCGTCGGATCATTCTTCATCAAGACAATGCCAGCTGTCACACATCTCGTCTAACAACCGTCTTTATGAACAGTCAAAAAATCGAATTGATGGGTCATCCGCCGTACAGTCTTGATTTGGCACCCAATAACTTCTTCTTGTTCCCGAATGTCAAGAATAAATTGCGTGGACAACTATTTTCGTCGGCGGAAGACGCCGTTGATGCGTTCAAAAACCATATTATGGAGGTGTCTCAAGAAGATTGGAAAAACTGCTTTGACAAATGGTTCGAACGAATGCAAAAGTGTATTGACCATAAAGGAGAATACTTCGAAAACAGCAGAACCTTTAGTTCCAGAACCTAACTTGACTGAAGTTAAAGATGCTATTAAAAGGCTAAAGAATAACAAAGCACCTGGCATTGATTTAATACCAGCTGAGTTAATTAAATATGGTGGAAATTCATTAATATGTCAAATTCATAAATTAATTTGTTTAATATGGAATAAAGAAGAAATCCCTCAACAGTGGAAAGAATCCATAATTGTTCCTGTGTTTAAAAAAGGTGATAAAATGAACTGCAATAATTACCGTGGAATTTCTCTACTCTCAACAACATATAAAATATTATCTAACATTCTTTTAACAAGACTAACCCCATATGCTAATGAAATTATAGGTGATTATCAATGTCGATTTAAACGCAACAGATCAACTACAGATCAAATTTTTCACAGACAGACACTCGAAAAAAAGTGGGAATATAATCAAAATGTCCATCAGCTATTCGTTGATTTCAAAAAAGCATATGATTCGGTCAAAAGAGATAAATTATATAATATATTAGTAGACTTTGGAATACCTAAGAAGCTTGTTAGTATGATAAAAGTATGCACCAGTAAAACAGAAAGTAAAATTCGTGTGGGTATTAATATGTCTGACAAATTTACAATTCATGATGGGTTAAAACAAGGAGATGCATTATCTCCATTATCTCCATTGATCGTCCTCGGAGAGGTGTTGCTGCATTTGCACCTTATACGGATGTCACTTGTGCCTCTGTAGCACCCTGTACACTGAACTGTGCCTCATAGCACATTGCATTGCTATACGACGTGTGCTTCGCTGAGGTGACGTCGAGAAGGAGACCAGCACTATCGTAGCTGTTGCTTGATCCGTGACTGTCAGCGGTCGTCCACTACGCAGTCTGTCCAAGACTGTGCCCGTCTCCTCGAATTTGGTTAATAACTGTCAGGGGCGGCGCGTGCCTTTTCAGTCAGGCAGGGCACATTTTTCTTTTGGGTGGGGAGGGGGGACAGTTAACCTCTATATTCCTCTTAAAGGTTTTTGAGGGAAGTTCCTTGATATGGAGTAAGTAAATTGTTCGAACAATTTGGAATAAAATTAACATTCTGATCAAGATATCTCTCCAAAGAGCATTAAATACTCACTACGTAGAAATACGAAAAATCAGCAACATATGGAACAAATTACATGAATAAAAAAACTCGAATACTGACGTCGGAACCCTATACACTTGCAGTAACTAAACTTTGGGTAGATACTGGAATGATTAGGAAAATGTTACACTGCAGCTTCTCTTCCATTGTCAATGAATTGAAAGGCGTAGATATTAAAGTTTCTACATGATTCAATGTCATATTCACCAAGTATCCACTAATATCAATGACTAAGTAGGAAGATGATGCAGCGTTAAGTTCAGTTACAACACTTTACATTGGCCATGTACTCCCAAAACGTTCGTTTATACTTACGAAGATATTCTGCATGTCAAGTTGCTGGAACACAGACACAATTACACAAATAAATAAACACGCACAGTAACTATAAAATCGCGAAAAACTAATTACTTCATAAGCGACCAATACGCACAGACGGAACGCAACGCAAACTCGCACACTAACTCAAATCCAAATCCGCATTACAATGGGAAGAAAGGAGGATCTTTTTGAAAATACGAGGGACTAGTTTGTGCAATAAAAAGTGTTGTCAACGTTTCAGATCACCGGAACAAGCGCGAAGAAAAGCATACGAGGATTTTTTTCTATCTTATTGCTGCAGGCTGGAAGAACGAATGAACTGCCTGCCAAGCGTTGGAAACACTGAACGGTGAACGAGGCAAACATGAATGGACAGGGCACCTCGTTCACTGCCCAGAGACGGCTACGAATTTTGCGCTTTTCCATTGTGAGGGGACCGTCCCTTGCCTATGCTGTAAATGTTTGGATCAGTCAGTAACGTCACGTCTCCGGGCAGAGCCGAGATTGGACTCTCTCCAACAGGACGGAGAAATATATTAACCTCGCACAGGGTGCATACCCTATAAGTCTGGTTGCAGCAACGTAGGGGTTGAGGGAAAAAACAAAAAAAAATATTTACGCGTATATACCGATTGTCTCTTCAGATGTTATGTTTTATGTTAAAATTGTTGTGGGGCAGTGCCCTAGTTGCCCTTTATGTAGCATCGCCACTGATAACTGTGCCACTGCAACATGTGACACAGGGTGACGTTCTAGATGACACAGGTTGAAATCGGCAGCCATTGCACGGGCACTTCTCCCACCCCACAGTTTGACGATCTGGATGCGTTCCTCAGTTGTTAACAGCATGGTTCAGCACCTCCAACAAACAGGTGAACATCACTTTCAGTTGTCAATAACTCTTCACCAAATCAAGTTACATGAAATCTGATTTCAGATTTGACATTCTGACAAAATTCTAACCTATGGTCATGTATCATATGACCCACCTATCATTTTAAATAAAAAAGTTGAAAAAAACATGGTGGAACCAAGATGGCGGCCGTCCCCGTGACATACTCCAAAAGGTGCCCCCTAGGCCTATTGTGTATCGCCCATATCAAATTCCATGAAAATACATCACTGCGGATTTTAAGGGACTTCTGATACACCCTGTGGACTGAAAATTCCCTTATGATTGTCCCAAAATTCCCTATCCGACTTTCAAATTCCCTGTCCGATAAAGTAGAAAATCCCCCTTGATAGGAGTTCAAACCTAGGATCTCCAGTTTCTTAGCGCATTACTTTCACGATTGAGGTTACAATCCATGCACCAGGCTGTTTACTGGTTCCACACTTTTCAAAATTCCAAAAATTAAGTTTTAAGGTCAAACAACAAAAACTTTATGACTAAAATTTCCATCTAACTTTTAAAGCTTTTTCTTGAAGTTTTTTTTTTAAAAAAAAGTATAATAATTGTGCATTTCAGTACACACTGTATGAAACGTAAAAAAAATATAGAGAAACTTGTGCTGGATATTCACTCATCTGCTGGATTGAGTAAGCCCCGTCAAGGATATAACAATAATAATAATTATTATTATTATGGAATAAAATTGTTTTATTATTATGAAATTTTAATTATTATTGTATAATTAATGTTGTTATTTCTATTATTCAAATTTCTGGCGACGCCCATGCGAACAATTATGAATGAACACCCGCAGAAATTTTTTCCTGCCTACGGCCATGCAAAGGGGAGATCAATATGTTGGTCGAAAGAGCAGATAGTTGAAAGTGTTAGATGAAGAGGACAAGATTGGAACACCGTGGAAAGAGAGGAGGCAGGAAATGGCGAAGGATGATGATGATGATTTGGTTGCCCTAAACTTTACATTGAAGGGTTGGCTGTGTCCTATTCAAAGGACACAGCACGTGAGTCGATAATAAAAGTGAGTTTCATAAACTTTTTATTTTTAAATAAAGTAGCAAGTGATAAGTTGGCGAGAAAACATTCTTATGAATCAATATTAAAGTATATAATGTGTCACTAAAGTCTCTCTAATTTTATTTTCAAAAAGATTGAAGGTTTCTAAGAATGCAAGGTGCAACTTATTTCCGAATTTTTTATCAGATCTCCCAGATTTCTCTTCAGAGATAATTTATTCTGTAAATGGGCACTCGGGACCAGGGCTAAAAATGGACTGGAGGGTACTGGAACGACATTCCAGTTCGTGAATATCTGGATTTTTTTTTTTTCATATTTCACTACTTTTTCAATTCAGAGTGAACTAAATTTTAATATTAACTATTATTAATTGTAATACAGCATGTCATTACGCTAGTCATTACTCTCGTCGCAATAGTAACCAGAGCCTAAAGAAAAAAGAAAGGAAAACAACAGCATGTTAAGTCAAGTAAAGCATTCCGTTTCGTGAAAATTTCCATTTTGAGCCCTGCCCAGGCCATTGTTATTTGCTATTTACATTAACAGTAAAGCAATGCTTTAAAACCATTCAAAATCGTTGCTGTTTGCAGATGACATAAAAATAACTAACTAACTAACTAACTAACTCTCTAGCCTTCTTAAACCCGAAGGTTCATGGCTGCAGCAACACAGACCTACCATCTGTCCCTATCTTGAGCAAGATCTATATACTCTTTTCCATCCCTACCGATTTCCCTTAGGTCCATCTCCACGTTGTCCCTCCATCTTCGTCTTGGCCTTCCTACTGGTCTCTTACCATCAGGTTTCCCAACAAGAATCCTGTAAACTCCTCTTTCCTCTCCCATTCGTGCCACATGGCCTGCCCACCTAAGTCTTCTTGATTTAATTATTCTAATAATGTCTGGACATGAATACAAATTATGTAGTTCTAAATTATGTAACCTTCTCCACTCACCTGTCTCCTCATCCCTTTTAGGTCCAAATATTTTCCTAAGGATCTTATTTTCAAATACTCTCAATTTATGTTCCTCTTTCAATGTAAGGGACCAAGTTTCACACCCATATAATACTACAGGCAAAATTACGGTTTTGTATATTTTAACTTTTAGTTTCTTAGATATTAAACGAGAAGACAAAAGTTTATGAAGAGAGAAGTAACATGCATTTCCTGAATTAAGCCTACTTTTTATTTCCTCTTTAATATAATTTTCATTTGTTAATATTACTCCTAAGTATTTGAATTTGGAAACTGTTTCAAAAGAGTTGTTATCAATAATTAGATTTTGATTATTACCTAACACTTGGTTTCGCCCTGTAAGCATATATTTAGTTTTCTCTTTGTTAACTTCCAAACCTATCTCTTTAGCAGTTTTGAAAAATATTTTAGCATTATTCTTAATTGTATTCACATCATCCCCCAGTAAGTCTACATCATCTGCATATGCTAACAACTGAGTCACACCATTTAATTTTAGTCCTTCTTTAGTTTCGTTTACCTTCCTAACAGCATATTCTAAGGCAAAATTAAAGAGCAATGGAGATAATGCATCTCCTTGTTTTAACCCATCATGAATTGTAAATTTGTCAGACATATTAATACCCACACGAATTTTACTTTCTGTTTCACTGGTGCATATTTTTATCATACTAACAAGCTTCTTAGGTATTCCAAACTCTACTAATATATTATATAATTTATCTCTTTTGACCGAATCATATGCTTTTTTGAAATCAATGAATAGCTGATGGACATTTTGATTATATTCCCACTTTTTTTCAAGTGTCTGTCTGATGTGAAAAATTTGATCTGTAGTTGATCTGTTGCGTTTAAATCCACATTGATAATCACCTATAATTTCATTAGCATATGGGGTTAGTCTTGTTAAAAGAATGTTAGATAATATTTTATATGTTGTTGAGAGTAGAGAAATTCCACGGTAATTATTGCAGTTCATTTTATCACCTTTTTTAAACACAGGAACAATTATGGATTCTTTCCACTGTTGAGGGATTTCTTCTTTATTCCATATTAAACAAATTAATTTATGAATTTGACATATTAATGAATTTCCACCATATTTAATTAACTCAGCTGGTATTAAATCAATGCCAGGTGCTTTGTTATTCTTTAGCCTTTTAATAGCATCTTTAACTTCAGTCAAATTAGGTTCTGGAACTAAAGGTTCTGCTGTGTGGACTTCATTCACTTCTGATTTATCTCCTACATGGACATTTAAAAGGTCATTAAAGTAGTTCTTCCATCTATTTAGAATATCGCTTGGGTCAGCTAGAAAATCACCATCTTTATCTTTTATCAAGTTTACTTTAGGTTGCCACCCCTTTCTAAACTCATTTACACCTTTATATAAATCTCTGATATTTTTATTTTTGCTGTTTGTTTCAATTTCGTTAATTTTGCTTTTCAAGTAATCTCTTTTTTTACTTCTAAACGTGCGGTTAACTTCTCGCTTTATTCTATTATAATTGTTTAGATTTGTATCATCAGAGTTATTTAACCACCTAAGTCTAGCCTGATTTCTTATTTCTATTAGATTATGACATTCATTATCAAACCATGGCTTACTTTTTCTCGGTTTATGGTATCCTATACTTTCTTTAGCTGCTGATTCTATTGCATTACGTATGTGCTCCCAATTCTTATTTACGTCTGTTTCATTTATATTTTCATCATCATTTAAATCCTGCAAAACATCAAATCTATTTGACAGTTTAATTTGGTAATCTTTCTTAATTCTTTCATCAGTAAACTTTCCTGTATCAAATTTTAGAACTTTTAGATTTTGTTGCTTATGATTTATCACTGAGAGTCTTTCTCTTAATTTAGCAATTACTAAATAATGGTCACTGGCACAGTCAGCACCTCTATGTGTACGAACGTCAATTATACTAGTATGCCTTCTCTTATCAATGAGAATATGATCTATCTGATTATGAGTTTTACCATCTGGAGAAGACCAGGTATATTTATGGATATCTTTATGTTTAAAAGTGGTACTTTTCACAATTAAATTCTATGAGGTTGCAAAAGTAATCAATCTTATACCATTATCATTACTTAATTCATGAAGACTTTCTTTACCAATTGTGGGTTTAAATGTCTCTTCTTTGCCAATCTGTGCATTACAGTCACCTAACAGAATTTTCATATCATACTGAGAAAATTTATCAAAGACCTGTTCTAACTCTGTATAAAAATCATCTTTAGTATTATCATCTTTATCTTCCGTTGGTGCATGTATGTTTATTAAAATAATTTTACACCACCTACCCTGTAAAACTGCATATGATATCCTATCATTAATAAATTCTACTGTTTTAAGAGCTGAGATAATTCTATTATTTATGCAAAAGCCTGTTCCAAAATTATGATTTTCAGTACCACCATAGAAAAAAGTATAATTTTTAGTTTTACAATTCCCTTCTCCTGGCCACCTAACTTCCTGGACAGCTACTACATCTAATTTATACTTCACTATCTCATTAACTGTACACTGAAATGCCCCAGGCCGGTAAAGGCTCAGAACATTCCAGGTGCCTAATTTAATATCCTTATTCCTAATGTAGATATTATCCTTAGTCCAGGGACCTCCCAAAGTAGTCCCCACCCGGAGATCCGAACGGGGGACTATTTTACCTCCGGAATATTTTACCTTGGGAACATCCATGGCCTTATATTGCTGATTCTTGACATGGCTTTTTACAGTGCAGAGTTGTCAGCTCTACGCCTAACCCCCAATATGAATGGAGGAACTACTACACAAGACAAACACAAACACAAACACATTAGACAGCACAATTACTACACAAGACGAACACAAACACATTAGACAGCACAACTACTACACAAGACACAGTCAATAACTCCTCAGTCAATAACTTTAATATTGTTTCAACAATCTTCATTCATTGCCTGGTGAACATCTTTAAGGGATGATGACATAAAAATATATTTAGAAATTAATGATAGTAATTATAAAGTATTACAAAGGGACATTGATGTAATTATTTCTTGTCTTCTTTGTAACAGCTTTATAAACAGAAGTATTCTTATTTAACACATAGTCTAATTCAAGGTGTCTTACCTAAATGAACTTGGAGGTCTACAAGGTTTAGTGGACGTTCCAAACAGCGTTCTTTGCCTTTCCCTCGGTGTGAAAGGACGTTTTGTATCCACTGGACGAATGCCAAGTCGCCCATCTCCAACACCAATGGCAGCACGAGCCTCACTGATGATTTCTGCACTTGTTTTCTTAGTAGGTGGAAGGGCATAAAATGGCATTGTTATTTTGCCTCTATGTGTTGCTTCCATTCTCAATTTAACAACTAATTAGATTACCTGTAAATAAAATGGAAAATATAACTAATCATTATTTGTAGAAATAACTATTGCTATGTTTTCTGAAAAAAAAGTTGCCAAACACAGAAAGTAAAATTCTCCTACAATATATTACAAACTTGTCTTATAGAGTAACTATTCTGTATAGAGACACAATTATTCTATGCTCCTTCAACTTCTGGATGTGTTCTATATAATTTGCACTATCTATATATTTTTTCCAAGATTGATTCAGAAATTGTAAGCATAAAATACATCATACAATTATAAATCACACAAATTCTAAGACTCTGTTAATAAAATTTGAAAATAATGTATGTTAAATTTGTATTAATTAGGCACAACTTACATAATTTAATGCAATTTGTTAAAAATGGGATACCATATAAAACATACCTAAATTTTCACGATTTATTTGTTTTAGTTTTGAATGTAAGTGTATAAAGGTAAAGTTTTATAATGAAATCTTTCAGCAAATGAGGAAGAGGTATCTATTTGACATTGCCTTTAAAAATGTAAAATTAAGCTTCGCATAATTTCAAATTTTAATTCTTGACAAGAAGTATTAATTTGCTTACTATGGACGGTGTTAAAGGTGGAGCTACTGCGGAGCATGCGCACTCGTCTCCCCCTCAAACATCCGGTTACGCTGACTGTGCTATGGACGTTAATATGAAACGGCGAAGAGGAGATTTTTTACAAGGTAAAGGGTGCAAGCTGGTTAGTATATGCTTACACAGTTCTATCGGGAACAAATTTATAGTGTCAAGTATCACTTCTAGGTTTCTGAAGGACATGGAGAGAAGAAATCTCTGGATACAAGCGGAACGAAGAAAGGATTGGTCTCAACAGTCATTTGTACGACTTGTATTTTCTTACAAGCATAAGGATCGTTTATCTGTATATGTGATGAAAGCACGTCTGATAGGGAGGTTTCAGACCGCGACACGCGACAGCGGGGTTTCACGCCGAAGTGACAAGCGACACAGACTCCTTTATAAGCAAGCAAGCATTTACCGCGCATTTACCATTGGGAGTCTGAGCGACACGATGCGGTTCGAAAGGAAGTGTTCAGATTGAAGCGACAGGTCTTTTGGAAACCAATCTTCAGAAATAAACAAAACCTTCCGAACCAAAGCGACATGACAAGTTTTATCGTGTCGCCTCAGTCTGTTGCTTGCGCATGTGTGGTGAACGGTTTGCTTTAGATTGAATGTCGCTTGTCGCTTCGGTGTGAAATACAAATATCGCTTGTCGTTTCAGTCTGAAAGCTCCATTACTGTTTGTGTAAATTAGTGCAATTGAAAGTGGCATGTCTCTTCATAGGTTTTCCCTAAATTCCCCAGGCGAAGTTCATAGTACACATATTTACCAGCATTTGAATATGTCTTAACTTTTGCAGATTTGTTGGCAAAGATTCACTTTAGCGTACATTGTATTATAACAATATCACCAGTTTTATAGCATTCTATTTTCCTATCTTTTCCATTTACAAATTAATTGAATATATCTAAACTTTTGTACATTTTGAGTTCTTCGTGCGTGTACTGCCCACGTTGCATGTCTGCATGTACATACAACTGGCGGCCACAAAGACAAATTGTTTTTGTTTTTTTCCTTTTCAATAATGTGCACTGCAATTGATCATCCAAAGAATTCAACAAGTCCACTCCTTCATGGAAAAACTTTAACAAATAGCTTTCTGGACTATCGTCGCACAACTGATGAAAACAAATGCTCATTTCTTACATCGTATGCCGGTGAATCTGTACTGGAAACAACGGGGACTGGTGTAAACCGGACGTTCAGGGGGACCCGGGCGAAGACGTCACCAATGTTTATGTTTAAATTTTTAACATGGTCTATTATAAAACAATCTTCAAGAATGTAATGAGTACAAGAAGTTACAAATCCTTGAGTGTGTCATTCTTTGTAAAGAAAAAAGTATTGCAAGTTCGTTGTTCAGAAAGTTGGTAGTTGCAGTGAAAAAAATTAAAATTGTGTGTGTGTGTGTGTGTGTGTGTGTGTGTGTGTGTTTTTAACAAACATTTATTCATACCAGAATTTACCGGAAAGAGCTTCTCCCTTCTAACGTCACATGGTCTCAACCCCGTCGCCCAGCACATAGAACCCAGAATGAGAAATTCCCCCTTACCCTCCTTCAAATCCTATCCTCGTTATAATGATACAATTATATACTGATAATTTATCTTTTTCTTCTTCTAAAAACTGGGAGCCAATTATTCGTCTATGGGGGAGGCCCAGCTTGACCCCTATTTAGCTTCACTGCTGTTTTCCTCACAATATGCCTAGGTATTGGAAGCATATTTGTATCTTCGAGTCAACGGTGCTTTAGAACGTCTAACTACCTTGCGGAAGACACGAGTTTGATTCCAGGGGCAACAGACGAAAGGTCGGACTTTTCCTGCATTGTCACTGCATAAAGTGGCCCTGGGTTCACTCAGCCTCTAATGAATAGGCACCTGGGAGTAAAGTGTAAAAGGTGCGATATGAAATTTTTGATTATAATGTGATATTGTAAATGAGCAGCTTGAAAAATGACAATAATCAACTTCCTTCACACACTATAAAAAAGTTTTTGAAGTGATTCAATCACTTTATCTAAAGTTATAGATAGCGTACCAGGGCATGGATGATGGGGGGCGTATTTAACGTTCTTCTTTGTCTTTGACACTTATCTTCATAAAAGAAGAAGAAGCCACAGCCTTTACAGTAATACATACATAGCCGTGCGCGGGCCAGGCCCGTAGCTAGAGGGGGGCAGGGGGGGCAACTGCCCCCCCTGAGACCCTGCTCTGCCCCCCCCTGTGAAAATACACACCACATTCCTACCTGGAATTCTCACTACTCTTTACAATATTATATCCCGTATTACTCTAGCAACATAACAAAGACATTTATTGATTTTATGATTTATGAAGGTGTGTGGGATTCCATATAACGTATCAGTATTGGGGGGAACAATTACCTTCCAGATTCAGATTTCGGGAAATGATCTCGCAATTTTAAGTATCTAGAACAGTTGTGATATTTTGAGAAGTCTTGTGTTAAAGGTGCCTAATGTGTTTGGATGTTTTTCTTGGATGTGTTGCTATGAAGTTTGAACTGCATAATTTTTTGTTTCCCCAGTCTACGTTTTGGTAATAGCGATTCATGTGATAGAGAGGGGGAGTGGATATTTTTTTTTTTACTTAGCGTTGCTTTTCTACCACATCTAGCTAATCGTGACAATGAGTGATGAGGTGAAATTGATGAAGAGACAAACTCACAAACAGTGCTGCAACCACAGGGGGGCAGGGGCATTGCCTCCCCCCAATCTTGGCTGGATGCCCATTCTAGGGGGGGGGGGGCAAACGTTGAAGTAAAGAAACATGACTAGCAGAATCTAAGGATAGCAGGACAAGTGGATACTCAAAATGAAATTAATTTTCAAGTGTTTCTTGCATTTTTCTTCCAGACGGTTAAGGGCACTTACAGGAGGCACAGAGGGGCAATTGCCCCCTCGATTTCAAATTTTATACAAATAAAAGTAAGGTAAAGAAAAAAAGGTAAAGTGTTCCCCTGTGCATAGCACCACACCATGAAGGCGTATAGGGGGTGTGGGGGTAACGCCCCACACTTTCTTGATCCGGTCGTGAGTGGGGGTGATGTGATCAGCATCACGCCCCTGACCGCCTTTACCCCCCAGGGTTTCCCCCAGGTACCCATGTTATTCGACGCTGGGTAGGCGCCGGGGCCGCTTCCACCGTTAGAAAAGTTCCCGGATTTGAACCGGCCGGGGAAAGAACCCGGGACCTCTAGCATGGTAGTCAGACGCGTCATTTCGTAAAATTTTCTTGCTCGCTTCGCTCGCAAAGTTGGGCACGCACACTTGAGAGACAATTTGCCGGATGAATTTATCATGTAATGTATATAAATAATATATATATATATATATATATATATATTAAAAAAACTTTTAATACTTACACCATTTGGTGTTGACATGTTGCACATGTATTTTCTTATTTTACGTCGCTCCATGTTGCATACGTGTAAAATATATGTTGTACATGAAAGTTATACGCGTCATATGTACAAAAAGAATAACATTCGTCATGCATATTCTGTCTTTCAAAAACATAGTTTGTGTGCATGTTTTCCATTATTAGCTAACATGAAACTGAATGTGTTGGAAAAATTATTTCAAATCATTTGTTCAAACACAAATGCTTTAGCACCGACTTCTACCCCCTTTTGCTCGATTTACGACGATAATAACGTCTTTTAATGCTACTATTATTTCTACCACTACCACCACTATTATTATTATTGGCACATTTGCCCTGGTACCTGACCCTCTCCCCTCCAGATAAAAATTTGTGGTTTTGCCTCTGCTCACAAAGAACACTCATGCACAGGCTCGAACCTGGAACCCCTGGCTTCGTAGCATGTTACGTAACCATCCCACCACCATGGAGGTCGGCTAGTGAAAGATGTAAGACAGCTTACTGGCTCAAATTATTATCAAACACGATAAAAATGTGATAGTATTTCACATTTATTATTTCGGTTAGAAAGCGATAAAATTTGTAGTTTGATACGGGTTACACTAAGCACCTTATGGAGTGTAAATACCAATTTCAAATCTTATGAATCATTTCTCTATGCAAACGCATCAAATATGATAAGCAACATAGTTGTGTGTTATGATATCCATTTTATAAAGAAAAAATTAAGTTTTAACCCTGACTGTTTACATGATATCGTTTCCATAGCATGTTATATATTGCTCTCAGAATTTTAAACGGCAGTAAAAATAAATGACATTTGCAACTGCGAAGCTATCAATGGGATTGCATGCATTAAGGACAGAAGATGCCATATTTCGATTTCTTGTAACATCCAAAGAAGAATTAGACAAGCAAATAGTGACTGAGAAAAGTTGCTTGTCTTGATGTCCTGTACACACTGTGAAAGTTGTCGGCGTTATCAGGCGGCACCCTATGAATATAGGTTCAAGAAAATGACAAGTAGAAAAAAGCTCCAATGAAATAAATATGATTGAAAATCTCTCAAATTATACTATATTTATTTCTTTATATTTATAATATTACATTGTGTCTGTAGCAGATGTTATCTGTTCAAGTACCTCAGGCACAACCTAATTTTTTGACAAATAATTATGTCAACTTTTCTGCTATGGAGTGGATTCTCCTAATTTATTTATATATCTTAAGCCATTCTGTGACTGGCAGAAATCAGTATCAGCATAAAAAAAAAACTGATATTTTGGGGTTTGTACGCTTCTGCTCAAAAGGTGATGGCGATAAGCGTCCCAGAGACCGTGTGCCGCGGAAATGGGGTAAGGCGAAGGAGGCCCCTTATATCGTTCGGTTACATATCATAGTCATTAAGGAAGGCATTTTTCATAATGTAAAGAGGATACAACATTTCCCTCTATAAAACTTGATGTGAAATATCAAGAATCCAAGAAGTCATTGATCAATCAAGGGATTCCTATTTGTTTGTCGGGTGTCAAACACATGTAGGGCCTTCCCGATGGCGCAGTGGTAGCGTCGTTGCCTTGTAATCAAGGGGTCCCAGGTTCGATACCCGGTGGAGGTACATAGTTGTTCGGATCTCACTTTAAACTGTAGGTCTAGTCCCAATTAGCCTTAGTGCACAAAGTGGACTTAAAACACCAAATCAATCCAATCAAACACATGTATTTTGCAAAATGGTTAACGTAACCAGTAGGCAAACATTGTCACAAGAGTCTTTCATTTGAAGAATATATAATCCGTGGTGGACTAAGGGACCCATGTTTTAATGTTTTAGCAAGTAGGCCTACAAAATATGTATTACAAATTTTTACACAATTCATCAAAGTGTAGATAATATGTAACCATTATTATTTAATTAATTCGATTCTTCTTGCATAACACAACACAATGGTGCTGTTGGATTCTCGTTAGATTCCTTGTGCGTAAAAATCTTGCATACTGGAAACTAGAGGGAAACATTATGAAGCACGATTTATAAAGGACTTCCTTGATCAGTTCTGCAGAGAAACCCAAAGCTATTGGTACATTTTATTCGTCTATTAATATTATTGACCTGTAAATATAAAGTAGATACAGTCCCGATTAGCCTATTTATGTTAAATTTTATTTTTATATTCTTTGGTAGTCGGATAGGTCATTATTGAAATATTGTTATTTGATGTTGCTCGACCTTTTTTTGTTCGTTGGAGTTTCAAGATATCACTCCTTTCCTGTTACTTATCACTTTTGGAGGAGGGGGGCAAGTGCCCCTCTGTACCTTGCTATATCTGCCAATGCAACACAATATATTACAAATTTGCCCCCTCTAGGATTGACTTCGCCCCCCCTACTAAGAATTTCTGGCTACGGGCCTGGCGCGGGCCCTCTGATTATGGAGGCAAAAGCCTTGATGAAAGTCAGTCAGAGAAAGAAAAACGTCATTCCAACTTACTGTGTTATTGTATTGATGGGCACTAAACAGGGGCTTATGTAGCATGTGTTCGGGCCCACCGAAAATCAATCTATTAGAAGGATTTCCGTGGCACAAAAGTTCTCTGTACCCCTCCCCGTTTAATATCCTCTGTGTGGTTCAGACTAATTTACAAATAAACATGATTTCGTACAGCAGATTCAAAACAAGTACACGTAATTTATTCATTTCCAATTTATTCTGCGACCACATAGGTGTAACACAGCTGCGCTAAGAAGTAAAATTCGCGAGTCTTAATAACAAGTAATTTGCTGGAGAACGGAGTGAGGTAGTACAGTGGGATCCATGAGTATTACCGTGCAAATTGTCCATGACTATTTAAATTAATTTTTCTCTTGCATCCTGTCTGTTTTTAAGTGATGGATTTTTATGTATGCTGGTGCAGAAGTTGTCAACAGATTGTTTTGAGTTTTCTTTTAATTCTTGAAGCTCTTATTGGGTCAAGTAAAGTCCACGAACATGGTGATGGACAATTTGCAGGGTAATACTCATGGGTCCCACTGTACAATTAGGCTACATAGGAAATAACCCCTTCCTCCCAAGTTTGTTGTAACTTTCGTCGGCTTCAAAATACTTTAATTTTTTAAGAGAGTATTAACGGAAGTAAGATTTATCTACACTAAATTTCTAAGTGAGAATATTAGGAGGAGCAACTGCCCCCTCTACTTGTCCTCCTCCCTATAGATGCATGTATACTCAATTTGGAAATTAGTGGACACGACAGTGATAAAAATAGTTGTTTCATTATTTTAGGGAAATAAAAACAACTAGCATTTCTGCCTAGGATGGTATCAATATTGTCTTGTTCAAAAGCCTCATTAGTTTTTTGGCGCCGCATAGTGTCCGAGTGGCTGGGTGCTGGACTCACGATCTCGCCACGGGCGGTCTCAAGTTCGAGTCCTGGAATGGTCATGGGCGTTCCGTTGTGAGTGTCTCTTCATCAATTGCAACTTATCATGATTCATCCTCATTGACGCGATTAGCTATAATAGGCAGAAAAGTGACGTAAGACAATAAAAATACAGTACAATAGAGTTTTATAGCTTCATACATGACAGCAAAGCTACCGTTGAGATTAAAATACGAGTGACAATCAAATGAAAACCAATTTTTTTATCTAGAAGGTTTCTGCATGTAAAGTTACACAAGTTTGCTGCATCTTAGCATAGATCCATTGCCGATCTACATATACGTATTTTCAAGTCTGTGTTAGTGCGTGTATAACTCAAGAAGAAGAATATTTGGAATCTATCTACGTGCAGTCACTTATGAGCCACCACGAAGGTCTTTCGACCCATCTGCGTGCGGACTGAGGTCATTGTCGAACTTCCTCCTCTATTTTTAAACTTGCTGATGTGATAAACATGCATAGGGACATTGAATTTTCATTTGCCGTAGAATGTCTATAAGTTTAGTTTTATTTCGGCTTCCAGATGGCAAGAAACCACTGCTCTATGCTGGTGCA
Organism: Lepisma saccharinum; assembly: GCF_977018435.1. Taxonomy (NCBI): domain Eukaryota; kingdom Metazoa; phylum Arthropoda; class Insecta; order Zygentoma; family Lepismatidae; genus Lepisma; species Lepisma saccharinum. The sequence goes on along the minus strand of NC_139246.1, from coordinate 63,722,196 downwards.
TGTGCATGCAGGAGGCGCTATCTTTAATGACAGAAATGGTGTTATGAAGTTTACTTGATCAGTGTTGCTGCCTTGAGGTCGTTTTGTAAATACCAGTCGATACCTCACATAAATTTGAGCTGTTTACAGTCTGTCCTGTAATTCTTGTCGGACTTTTAAGGTTTTCATTTGACTCCCCCTCGTATATAGATCATTCGTTCAAGCCAGTCTGTCCATCAGAAATATGAATATTATACTTATAAGAATCTTTGAAGCAAACACGATTTCAACCACACTGTCGTAGTTGTGGATCCAACGTGTTTTCAAATTGATCCAGATTACGTAAGTTCCGAAGCTACAGCATTTTAATGAAGCAGATATATTTTTTTATTCTCGACCTCAATCTTCTAGAATTGATCCAGGACGGATGCTATTGTTTAGTATCGTGTTCTGCGCATGTGAAGCATACGTGTTCGTGTGTGTTAATACGTTGCTTTATTGGACGAGTATTTACGTAAGAGGTGTGTTTGTGAAAGAATAAGAAGGAATGGAAATCCATACTTTCCTGTCAGAGTGAAAGAAAACGACAACGAAATTGCGCGTCCACATTTCGTGGTTCAGCCAGGAATCAATATGGCCGGCCAGTAGGTCAATATCACCTCTCGGCTGGAAACTTCTCAATGCCCTTGCACATTCTTCTCGAATTAAATTCTACTATTGTCTCTATGGTATTAGAATTCACAACGAGCTTCATTGCCATTGGATGACTTCCTTCCTTCCCGACATTATTTGAAACATGTGAACGGTCCACTGTAATGAAATATGTAAGCCTTAGCCGGTTTGACCACAGACACCTTCATTTCACTTTTAAATGCCACTATAGAAGTTGGTACCACATTGTTTTTGTATTTCAGTGTATTTTGTTTATTTTACGCCGATTATCTGTCTCATTAGATGATGAACAGCTGGAAGAGACGAGGAACTAGCACAAAGAACAAACATTCAGGTCTTAACAACGATTACAACACCTGGTTTATAAACTCTGTCAAGAAAGGAACTTTTCCTTTTTTTTTTGTTTAAAACAAAATTTCGAAAGAGCCGTAAAAATTTCATTGATACATGGAGAGTGGCGTTGTCATTTAACAAACTTTATTCATTCATTCTATCAGCATTATTGAAAATATTGTGCCATGATGAACTTAACAACTTAACAAAGGCACATTGATTGCTTATTGAGGCATTTTTCTTGTGTTGCAGAGCAGGTTTAGTTTTTAGAGTATTACAATGCTTTATACAGTCCATTTGAAGAATTTTGAGAATATTGGATGTTTATCAGAGGGATCACCATCTGCGGATGTTTTACAGGTTTCATTGCATTTAAGATGATAATTTTCCGGTGCAACATGCATGTTGTCACTCTGGCTGAAGAGCCTGATGACGCGGACAAAGTTCCGATTCATAGGTGGCAATACTTACAGGCAGGAACAACCTGGCAGGAAGGAACTCTGATTGGCACCATGTTGATAACTGACTCAAGAAGCCCCGCGACCGACAAAACTCGAAGTGCTCGGATCCTGATAAACTTTAGAGGGAAAGGCTGCGGTCATACACGCCTCTTCTCGCGACTGGCGTGGGTGTAACGTCATCGGCGGAGAAAACCCAGATGAGCCTTTACCCCATTTTTACTTAGTCGATCCTCTTCTACCGTCAGGTGTAGAGGTTTTGCAAAGAGCTCTCCATCCTTCTCGGTCTCTGGCTAACATTTTTGCCCTGTTGGTATCCAATCCTCTTCTCCTCAAAACTTTTTCCATCCAGCCGTCCCAGGTCTGCCTTGGTCTTCCTTTTGGTCTCTTTCCATCTACTTTAGCTTGCCATATCTTTTTAAAAGTGATAACTGTTTGGAAAGGCTAATCTGTTTTGTTCTTTTCTCTCCATTTTTCTTGTATCTCTTATTGTTGGGTTGTTGCCGTTTATAATGCCTTCAGAGTGAGGTGTTGAGACATGTGCTCTGGGATGAAAAAAAGGAAACAGCGAATGATAATATATAACTGAACCGAACGCACATAAGGAGACTGGTTAGTGAATTGCGATACCAGTAGTCTCATTACACATCAGGCTCCATACACTTCAATTGGGTTACAATTATTTAAAAAAATGAATATTGTAATTTATAATAAAGATTCTGACGAGTATATATCGAGTTCAGTTTTGTTTGGGACGGTGGTCCGCAACAACAGAACATCTTAATAGGGTCTGTGGTAAGATAAAAGAGTACCACTGCCACGTCTAGGAAAATAGCGAATCAGTATACTACCAATTTTATACCAAATCGCTATTTTCCCCCCGCCAATGTTCGACCTTGCTACATTACAGAAATCAATAGATCATGTAAGATCAGAGCTGCATATCCCCCCCCCCCAATTTATTATCCAGTCCCCCACCAACATTTCCATAAAAATTTTAGGTTCACTGTTGGTATTGAAGAGTTGAATATCGACTTCCTCCAAATAATTTAATTCTCAATCTCTACACCAAAATTCAAACAACAGTCTAAGCGCAATAGTGATATTCAAGATTTGGATATCTCCCAACATAGTGCTCAAATCCCTTACTAAAGTTGGGTCCCGGGTTCGATACCCGTTGGAGACACGTATAGTGGTTCGGATCCCACACTAAAATGTAGGTCCAGTTCCGATTAGCCTTTATGTGCACAAAGTGGACTTAAAATAACAGTTCAATCAATCAAACCTTACTAGACTTGGAAACTTCCCCTACCAAGTGTAATCCCCAACTAGAATTCACGTGGCAATTTAAAGTTTAATACTTAATATCTGGACATTGTGCACCTCAAATAGTAGAAAATGTTGCCCAGAGACGACACTTTGGTCTATCCCGTCTCGTGGAAATTCCATCTCTTCTCGTGTCTAGTCTCGTGAACAACACTAATAATACATAGTAACTGTTGGGAATCCACAACTTGCTATTTATATAGCAGTGATGCTTAAATGTTTGCATCACTTAAATGCTGTGTTTAAAAAAGGTGATAAAATGAACTGCAATAATTACCGTGGAATTTCTCTACTCTCAACAACATATAAAATATTATCTAACATTATTTTAACAAGACTAACCCCATATGCTAATGAAATTATAGGTGATTATCAATGTGGATTTAAACGTAACAGATCAACTACAGATCAAATTTTTCACATCAGACAGACACTTGAAAAAAAGTGGGAATATAATCAAAATGTCCATCAGCTATTCATTGATTTTAAAAAAGCATATGATTCAGTCAAAAGAGATAAACTATATAATATATTAGTAGAGTTTGGAATACCTAAGAAGCTTGTTAGTATGATAAAAGTATGCACCAGTGAAACAGAAAGTAAAATTCGTGTGGGTATTAACATGTCTGACAAATTTACAATTCATGATTGGTTAAAACAAGGAGATGCATTATCTCCATTGCTCTTTAATTTTGCCTTAGAATATGCTGTTAGGAAGGTAAAAGAAACTAAAGAAGGGCTAAAATTAAATGGTGGACTCAGTTGTTAGCATATGCAGGTAGACTTACTGGGGGATGATGTGAATACAATTAAGAATAATGCTAAAATATTTTTCAAAACTGCTAAAGAGATAGGTTTGGAAGTCAACAAAGAGAAAACTAAATATATGCTTACAGGCCGAAACCAAGTGTTAGGTAATAATCAAAATCTAATTATTGATAACAACTCGTTTGAAACAGTTTCCAAATTCAAATACTTAGGAGTAATATTAACAAATGAAAATTATATTAAAGAGGAAATAAAAAGTAGGCTTAATTCAGGAAATGCATGTTACTTCTCTCTTCATAAACTTTTGTATTCTCGTTTAATATCTAAGAAACTAAAAGTTAAAATATACAAAACAGTAATTTTGCCTGTAGTATTATATGGATGTGAAACTTGGTCCCTTACATTGAAAGAGGAACATAAATTGAGAGTATTTGAAAATAAGATCCTTAGGAAAATCTTTGGACCTAAAAGGGATGAGGAGACAGGTGAGTGGAGAAGGTTACATAATTTAGAACTACATAATTTGTATTCGTGTCCAGATATTATTAGAATAATTAAATCAAGAAGACTTAGGTGGGCAGGCCATGTGGCACGAATGGGAGAGGAAAGAGGAGTTTACAGGATTCTTGTTGGGAAACCTTATGGTAAGAGACCTGTAAGAAGGCCAAGACGAAGATGGAGGGACAACGTTGAGATGGACCTAAGGGAAATCAGTAGGGATGGAAAAGAGTATATAGATCTTGCTCAAGATAGGGAAACATGGAAGGCCTGTGTTGCTGCAGCCATTAACCTTCGGGTTTAAGAAGGCTAGAGAGTTAGTTAGTTAGTTAGTGATGCTTAAATGACAACGTAGTCAACTTCCGCCCTCGTTGCTCTATTGTTTATTCAATCAAATTTTCATCACAATCCCCCCCCCCCTCCAAAAATCAAAGTTAGGTGGACGCAACCAGCTTCCACAAACCCTCCTGTGGGTTTTCACAACCTACTGATTCATTTTTTGCAGATGTAAAGAAAGTGACCCCCACTTTCTTTAGTATGTCTTTAAAAGTTTTCGTTCCAAGTCGAAAGTTCTTTAAAGTGTTTGTGAACTTCATCATATTCCTCCTAGTGTAGTTCAAAGATTCATAAGACTCCGAACTGGAATCCTAATAAGGAAAATTAGTGAAGATTTAAATATCAATAGTCGAAGCAAAGTTACCAAATTGAAGAAGTTAAAGTGAAAACAGCTCCTCCCTCACTCCTAAATACGAGCAATAGATAAGTTTTTTTCGTTTTTACATATTCTGCATATTCAGAACTTTTGCTTTCTTTCGTTATTCGTTTAACAAAACGCATGACCAGGCATATTAACTTCAATTTTACATGAAACTTTACGTTTCACAGAGAAATGTGACGACCTAAAAACTACCGATGGAATGTATGTGTTAATAGCTGTGTAATCCAATTCTGAAGACATGCATTACCTCGGATCTTAATTGAATCTGTATATTCAGTCCTAACTAGCTTCTGGACATATAGGCCAGTCAATAAGGTGAGTCCAATAAGGTAAAAAATTAGGGAAAGCTGGAACAAATTTTATTATATTTATAAAAGGGATCTTAACAACACACTAATTTTGCACCCCTCTACCACCCCGCCATCTTGAAAAAATAGCGCCCAAGATCAGTTTTTTGCAAATATCTCGCTTCAAAAGCATTTTATAGTAAACAAAGTTATGACAGAAAATAATCTACATAAAATTCTCTACAAAAAATATTCTGGGCATTTTTCTTCTAGGATGCGTTGTCTGGGTGCTAGCTGAGCGAGAAATTTTATGTTGTTTTTTTTTCCCACCCACTTCTGCAAGTACGGAACTCACGAAAACGTCTATTCCATGATGTTTTGTAGTATTTATCTTCTATAAAACTGTACTTATTACATACTGTATTATCTTTCTTACAGAATGTCATTTATGAGATCAATTCCTTTTATCATTGCATGCAGTTATTTATGTCAACTGTGTGCAGGAGATAATATGTTTGGTCTGAAAGAGAAGATAACTCCAAAGGAGCATGTTGACTTTGTCCAAAAAGGTTGTTTCACAATAAAACGCCATTGTAATCAATGGGTCCCGGGTTCGATACACGTTAGAGACACATTGTACAGTGGTTCGGATCCCACTTTAAACTGTAGATCCAGTCCCGATTAACCTTACTGTGCGTAAAGTGAACTTAAAACAAAAATTCAAACCCGTAAAATGATCAGAAAAGTTCTGGTCAGATATAAAAACTGAGCCGTGATGCGCTCCATTAAGAGTTGTTGTTTTTGTTGAGTTGATGTTTTGAGTCCACTTTATGCACAGTAAGGTAATCGGGACTGGACTTACAGGTTAAAGTGGGATCCGAACCACTATGTGCCTCCAGCGGGTATCGAACCCGGTGCTCCATTAAGAGTTGTGGGGTATGGCAGAGGAGTGACCAGAGTCAATGAGTCAATGTTAGGTGGATTTTTTGGCATGCTCGTTAGTTTTCAGATAAAATAGATGAACAGCATGTCGATTCACGAAAGTCTCGTATATCAAGAGATAAGCAAGACTTTCAGTTCTTTTGTCAGTGAGGACTCCCCGATGGCGCAGTGATAACGTCGTCTCCTTGTAATCAAGGGATCCTAGGTTCGATACGCGGTAAAAAGGTAAAAAGGTAAAGTGTTCCCCTGTGCATAGCACCACGCCATGAAGGCGTATAGGGGGGGTGGGGGTAACGCCCCACACTTTCTTGATCCGGTCGTGAGTGGGGGTGATGTGATCAGCGTCACGCCCCTGACCGCCTTTACCCCCCAGGGTTTCCCCCAGGTACCCATGTTATTCGACGCTGGGTGGGCGCCGGGGCCGCTTCCACCGTTAGAAAAGTTCCCGGATTTGAACCGGCCGGGGATCGAACCCGTGACCTTGAGCATGGTAGTCAGACGCGTTACCGGCTGAGCCACCGCGGCCACATATTGGTTCGGATCTCACATTAAACTGTAGGTTCAGTCCCGATTAGCCTTACTGTGCGTAAAGTGGACTTAGAACTCAAACTCAACAAATCTATTGTCAGTGATTCTTATCTCACCCACCATTTCCTGATTTTGATGGCATAAAGTCAATGATTACGGAAGTAACAGGGATTAATGTTGGAATGTCTTCAATGTTGAGTATCGTTGGTAAAAATTTGGCAAATGTCAAGTTTGAACAAAATAAGAGAGTTAATCACTGGAGCGGTCACTTCTGAAGTGAAAATCAGATGTGTTGATCCAGAGTTTTTATTTAATAAATTATTTTACTAAAAAATCACAATACCAATTCAGAGAAAACTTTAAGTACAAACTTGCCCCATACCAGTTATAGCTGATGGGGTAGGAATGTGGACAACCAAGAAGCCTTGTCTTAATGATCCTCTTTGTACCACTCGCTGAGAGACAGATTCTTCGCATTATACCCTGTAAACGCCTTAAAGATTGTGCAAGGGGTTTTGTAGCTGTAGAAAAATTGGGCTAAAGTGTTCAATAACGTTTTCAAAATCTGACACTGTTGCATTTACTTCTTCAGATTGGTTTCGAAGAGACACGTGCCGCTTCCGTCTGAAAGCTCCCTTCCTCTACTATACTCTGTCCCGGGAATCTGTGGAACAAGGCCGCGTGTTACATTAGAGAAGGGGAGAAAGCTTGTGGGCGGGCGAAGCAGTACACGCTCCTGTAAGCGGTTAGTAGCTGCAGTCGTTTTCCCTCCACCATGCAATTATGTTCGCTCTCACGTATTCATTGGTCGAGTTACTGTCTTCTCCAGTTACTACTTGTCCAGACCCTTGTCTTCGTTCGCTCGCTTCAGAGATTCCCGGGACATAGTATAGAAGAATAAGGGAGCTTTCAGGTGGAAGCAGCACATGTCTCTTGGAAACCAATCATAAGAAGTAAATGCAACTTTTCGAACTGACGCGACACGGCAAGCTGCATGTGTCACTCCAACTGGGCCTTGATCTCAATACCGTGCTTTGTAGCACCACGTCAGTTGTGCGCGCATACAAGGTGAATGTTTTCCTATAGACTAAAGGGGGCTTTGTCATCACTCAGCTTTGAAATCCTTGTAGATTGTGGCCTGTCGCTTTCGCTTCGATATCCAAGCTCACGTCAATTCTGATGATCTACTTCACATTCACTTACAAGAATTCTTGCTGGTAGAAGACAAGCGATGTTTTGGTTTCTAACAGTAGCAGAAATACAGACATTATGTTCATTTGTTTTGTGTTAAATATTACAAAATTATGTTTTGATTAATATACATATATTACCACTTGAGAATACATTTTCAAGAAGAGTCCTTAAACATTTATAATAGGCATTTTAATAAGAAATAAGGCTTCAAGCTGCCATGCAAAAGCATTTTATTGAGTTTCGCTCTTTCACAATGGAGCGGGAAAATACTCATTTCCCTAGCGCCATAATGGAGCTTCCTAGAAGAAATATGCACAGAATATGGGTTTTAGAGAATTTTATGTAGATTATTTTTTGTCGTAGTCTCTTTTGCTGTAAAATGCTTTCTAAGCGAGATATTTGCAAAAAAACTGATTTTGGCGCTATTTTTCCAAGATGGCGGCCAAATCCGAGGTGCTAGAGGGGTGCAAAATTAGTATGTTGTTAAGAACCCCTTTTATGAAGATAATAAAATTTGTTCCAGCTTTCCCTAATATTTTTCCTTATTGGGCCCCAAAAGCATACCTTGTTGACTGGCCTAATAACGAAGGATCCTTTTTGTTCATAATTTCTGCTTTGATTCCCCTGCGAAACCAGGGCGCGGAGCGATCTGTCCGCCCGGTGACGTCACGCTTTCGTCAAGGACCACGTGATCAGGTATTGCCCCAGCCTTCTCTTTCTAATAGTCTTGCTTTCACTCACCCTTGCCTCCACAAAGACACTGAAGAACTGCAAGAAGAGAACAGTTTACACATCCATGGATATGGTTGATCAACAGAAATTATTTTTCTGGATGGAAACTAAAGAAGAAGTTACATGAAAGACATAGCATTTCCACAGCCACGTTCGCCTTAATTTCGTATAAACATGTTGTATTGCTTTAAAAGTGTCGTGGGGTCTAGGGGGTGCTCCTTCCACGTAGTGCACCCAATAGTCAACCTCACTTCCACGTAGTGCACCCTGGACTGCAGACTAACGAGGCTCTGGCGATTGGCCCCATGGGCAGTATAATTTTGTTTGTCTTGTCCTGTGGTTTGTCCTTATTTGTGCTGAGTGCAAGTCAGAATATTTTATGATTTTAGTTATGCAACGTTAGAGTTGTTATGTGTAACGATAAGGGCTGGACCCGTATAATATGCAAAATAGCCTTACTGCTGACGCACCCAAAATTTTAAATTCAAAAATTAAAAAAAAAAAAAGTGTCGTCGGTTACACCCGATCTCTGAACATAACGAACGTCGAAACAACACTGATTCTTCTTTCTACTCCCTGTCCTTGCCACATATTCGTGACCTATGTTCTATATATGGTACGTCAAGTACGTTCTACACAAACAAAATCCAGAAATCGATTCGCCACGGTAACGTGCTTACAATTCTTGCATGCTGTTCAGTTTCTTCTGGTGGTCACGAAACACTTACGCTGTTCAACCACTACGCGGTTAATGGGAAATGTGAACTCTACAGATAGTCCTTACTTCTGTCACAAGTGTTGAGGAATACTTCCGCCTACTCGATTCAATTTAATACTTTTCTTAAGTAAGAATTTATTGGCATGCCCACGAACGCTCATTCTATTTCCCATTCCCATGAGGGTTTCACTTTTACCGTTAGCAGAAGCATGTATATATCTTGCTCTAAATAATTGTGTATAAAATGAATACACGCACGTGGATGGTGACACAGGAATCAAATATTCCGATACATGCTATGGAAAACTTTCTAGGATATGATACCACCATAAAGGTCATCTTCTGTTTTATTCTTAATACTGTAATGCCTGGCCGCGGTGGCTCAGCCTGTCGACCTCCGTGGCGGAGTGGTTAGCACAGCGCGCTGCAACGCCAGGGGTTCCGGGTTCGAGTCCCGGGTAAGGCATGGGTATTTGTGTTTGTCCAAAACGTGAAAAACTGAGAATACTGTAAAAATTGAAAAGTGTAAAAGTTGAACATGAATGACGGGGGATACCACCGCGTAGGGGTAAAAAAAGAAAAGAAAAAGTCGGTAACGCGTCTGACTACCATGCTAAAGGTCCCGGGTTCGATCCCCGGCCGGTTCAAATCCGGGAACTTTTCTAACGATGGAAGCGGCCCCGGCGCCCACCCAGCGTCGAATAACATGGGTACCTGGGGGAAACCCTGGGGAGTAAAGGCGGTCAGGGGCGTGATGCTGATCACATCACCTCCACTCACGACCGGATCAAGAAAGTGTGGGGCGTTACCCCCTCACCCCCGATACGCCTTCATGGCGTGGTGCTATGCACTGGGGAGCACTTTACCTTTTTTACTGTAATGCGTATTACAGGAACCCAAACAAGGACAAAAAATGAAAAATTTTCCCCCGGTGTGTCAGACACTATCTTCTGCGCTTCGGATGCTCCTTCGGTTGCTTTAAGTCAAAATTGTCTCAAAGTTTCCTTGATTACATTAAATACTATTTTAATTACATGCATCATAAAGTTTTTTACAATAGTATGTCTGATGAAATTATGAAAACGCAACAAATGCTTCAGCCATGGACTTTTAATCAGGCACTGAGTTCTCTAGCAAATCTTTGCCAGGATTAGAAGCAACTCGAGTTCCTTTCTCCAAACTCCATGAACCTAGAGAAAGAGAATATCAGTACGCGGTAGTAGCAACAGGGAAACTGTCGAAAATAGAATAGAAAGAGAGAAGAAAATAAATGAAACATAAACAGAACAGAACAAACAGAAGGAAACTGCATTATCTCTGTTTCATCCGCGGTATATTAGTAGAAGATAAACAAACAGCAGTATCTGTTCGAAAAAAATTCATTCTCGTAGGGATATCCATGGATATGCTACCCGCAAGCGGAACGATTTCGATTTACCCCATCATTCAACCACGGTCTACAAATCATCTTTCTTCTTTTCGGCTCCCAAAGCATGGAATGCATTACCTGCGAACATGGCATGCATAAAGAAGCCCGTAAGTTTCAGAGGTAAACTAAAAGATTTATTCTTAATGGAACTATGGCAGAGTCGCGGCACATATTGAAGCTATCAAGTCACTACATGAAATTGTATTTTTATTATTACTTATTAATTTATCTTTTGTATTTTTAGTTAAACAGTTAGTATGTTCATTTAATGATATTATTATTATTATTATTATTATTATCAAAACAAACATTAACAAGAGAGAATTGAATTATTCTAAGGTCTCTATGCGCGCAGACTTCTGTATAGTTTGCCACCGTAGCTATTGAAAAATCAAGAATCAAAAGAGTTATATTACAGAGAAAAACTTTGTCCAACTTAAGTTTACTTTTTGTCCAGGTAGTCAGTGGCGTGCACAAGGGGGGGGGGGGGTTGATGGGGGTCCTTCTCGAAGAAGCCGACCTCCGTAGACGCCTTCCAACCCTGGCCTGGTCATGGGTGATCTTTGTGAGTGTCCTCTCATCAATTTCATCATGTCATCAGTAGTCCTCATCCTCACAATTAGCTAAAGGTTGAAGGAATGCGACGTAAAGTAACCAAATCAATTCTTCAATAACTTCAAGCAATCAAACCGGGGAAACTGTGTCGGAGATCGTGGGTGTGGAGTTGCATGTTCTTCCGCAGTAAAACTCGCCGCCAGGATGAAGAATGAAACAGCACGCAAATTGTAACAGTTCGATTCCTGGAGAGCACATTTCATTGAATCGTATCCCCTTTGAATTGTAAGTCCATGCCATGTGCTTCTTTGTAAATATTGTCTAACCCTTGAGCTTAAACAGAGACTTTGAAAAATTTCCTAGGTTGGAAACACAATACTGTAGTCATGTACATAGAAGCAAGCAATTGGAATACAACTTGGAATGATTGACGAATAATCGAAACCTGGAAAGATTCACTTATTTTTGAAAATTTTTAAACATTAGTTTCATCATTATGCAAGTTATAAACAGGCAACGGATTTATATGGGGTAAAAATGTGCTGAATATGTAAATACATATTTAGGAATTTTCACCAAAATATAAAATTAAATATGAACTTAAAATTGTAAAAAAAATACCTTTTCAATAATGTAAGACACTCCACGGACTACATAAAATACTGTACGCTTACATTGACTTTAATTGTAAAAGAACATAAAATGTGTTTTCATTTTCTGTTTCCAAAACAATGAATAACAAAATTTTGTTGTAAGGTTCGAACGTGAATTTCCTTCTGTTGTCTCTTAAGATAGATTTATATTGACTAAAACTGCGTTCAATATCGCAAGAAGTAATGGGAGTGTATTTCAAGTTTGTCAGTTATTTGCAAGAAATTCAACAAACACTTTCGGTCACACGGGGACATGTAGTTATTGCGCGAATTGAGAAATGTTCTGGAATATGGAAATAATATGTAAAAATAACTAAAATATGTACAATATGAGCTAAAACCTAATATATGTACAAATATGGAAAAT
>NC_139246.1:58870164-58893739 GCF_977018435.1 Lepisma saccharinum | reverse complement strand
GCAATCATCAAATGCTTTCTCTAACGCATCATAGAAAGCTTCTTTTACATCATTTGTGGATACTTCCGTGGGTGCATGTGCATTGATTATACTTTAATTAAAGAACTCCCCTTTACCTCTAAAATGTTGATAATATATATATAGCTTTAAATCATATCACTAGATGTTTTAGTTGTTTATGTATTATAAACCCAGTTCCTAGCATACGCAGCCTTTCATCACAGCTATAGAAGACAGTTGCTTCTATCTTTTCCAAAACTCCTTTTCCAATCCAACGTACTTCTTGCAATGTCACTATCGCAGGCTTATAATTATTTACTTGATCCAGCAGTATTCTCAATGCACCTGCCCTATACAAAGATAGCACATTCCAGCTTCCTACATATAGATCACTTCCCTTTCCATAATTTGTTTTTCTATTGTTCACGGCAGTCCGTCGTCGGTAAATCTGTCCAGCTACATTTCTTTGAGGTCTCTTAACGTGGTTCTATTTGTGGGATGGAGTTGTCGACCCCATGCCCAACCCCCATTCTTGGAGGACCAGGATTTGTTTTGGGTTTACTCCCCTAGGTCAGCTGGCTTCACTATGCCTTCACATCGCAGGATTTTCATCGGAGCCTTGCAGTATTTACTGAGATGCAGTTGCCACTTCACATCTCGGTGCTGCTGATTGTCCGTGACTGTTTCCAGCTAGCCAACATATCTACTGGCCGTTCCCCAATCCGTAACCTGGGGACATGCGTGGTGGCATACAGCTCTGCTTCTGGGAAGATAACCCAGCTCAGATATCTTGAAAGTTGATTAGGTAAATTTCCAGTTTGAAAATCTTATACAGTTAACAATTTTCCGTAGATTAGTATAACCTGCAACATTTGTGACTTGTGTTTGCAGATTTATTTCAAGTCTGAGTATGTGAAAAGGCAAATGTAAACTCCACACCTTAAATTATATACCCAGGTATAAATACCATTTAATTGAAATAATTTAGAATATTTTGATAAATTGGAATCACGCAGATCCTTTATATTGTTAATATATTTGTGTATGTCTATGTGTGGGTGGTGAGAGGTGATAATACATAAGGTTGAAATAGAGAAAACATCATCTTGTACCCTTGAATTTTTGGAAAGTTCATCTTGAAAACCGGGAATTATACTTGAATTTTATCAAGATCCCAGAGTAGCCATCCTATTGTGTGGCCGCAAGCAAATTACACATCACAATGTAACTCATGTACTACATCAAACCCAAAGCTGACGAAATCTCAGCTCTGTGAGAGAATGGAGTGGAAGGTCACGAACTGCAACTGATGGAGGTCATCGGAATTGTGTTCAGCTTGGGTTTTCTTTACGAGCATGAACAGCCCAAGATCGCACAGTACTGATGTCTACACATTCATCTCCATAAAATGCCTTCAGTCTCAGATTAATGTCAATTTGTAGCACATTTTCTGCGGTTAGAAACTCGATCACTGCACACTACTTTAGGCACTTCACCAACATTGCATGCTTGCATGCTGCCATTTTCCTCGCAATAGTTCAGCACCCCCTGGCGATAGAAGTTTGAAACCTTCAATGGAGAAGCGGGAAAGTCTTATAAGTGCAATGTATGGTTGCTCAAAATCCAAAATGCGTTTACAAGGTAACAAAGAAATTAAAAATATAGGAAGCTTTACTTTTCAGCACACCCTCGTATATATACTTTATTGTAGATCCATTTCAGGATTGTAATGTTGTTGATTGACATTCCAAATTACAGTTTGCAGAATTTCAACACAAAATGTTAATAAGAAATGCAATTAGGCATGCCATATTTAATGCAAAATATTGAATTTTTCACGAATTTTGTATCTCTTAAACCAATTGAATCTCAAACTCAAAATTTTCACTGAACTTACTTATCATGGAGTACTGTATTGTGTACAAATTTCAGATTTTTAAACAACTGCCCACCAGAGATATTTAACCCTGAACTTGGAATTTTTTAACAAAATGTACATGTTTATGACCCTGTAGAAAAACAAATATTAAAGTCTCAAGCTTCAAATAATTTTGGCATACTCTATTGGTACACAGGTACTTGCACAAAAAAAAATTCAAGTGTCAAACAAACTGCCTTACCCCCCAAAAAATGTCCGAAATGTCATTTTGAGCGATTAAAATACACAATTTTGACCTTAAAATTTATTATGAAGGAATAATACACCGTGTATCAAAAAGAATCATCCGATTAAAAAGTTCTATATTTAGGAAACCAATGGACATAGAACCTTGCAGTAAGTTGTAAAATACATGTTGGAATATGAAGTTTCACTTACAATACGTTTTACGTTGTTGCAGGTAGGTACGTTCCGAAAATCTTAACGAAACGAATTTAACGAAGGTAACTGGGCTCATCAACCTAGTGAAACGAGTTATTTTCCAGACTTACGGGATGCTCTGGACGAAAGCGTAGGCGCAGCGTCCTCGTGGCGTCGAGCGGAAGGCATGTCCTTATGGCAGAAATAAACTCTACTGTGGGCATTGTTACTCATTTTAATCACATTGTAAGAACAGTTGAGGCACACTCGTCTTACGCAAACCAGTCTCCTGGCCCGTGCGTTTGGTGAATCTCGTTCTTGCACGAGAAGCACGGAAAGCGACTTTTGGGACAGCATAACGAAACGCACGAGAGCACTTATAGGATGGCCATTTACCATAACTCGTTTAACGCGTTGAACTCGTGCGACTTTCGGAACGGGCACCTGGTGCTCTTCACTCTTTAGTCCGCTTCAAGATGGCATCCCAACAACCGAAAGCTTTCTGCGTTCTCCACTTCAACAAATGTGGTCCGTTACAGTTGTGCAGCGTGAGTTTCATCGTAAATACGGTGCTGCACCACCTACTGCTCACAGTATTCGACGTTGCACGCAGAATGCTGCCTGTTGTTGGGTTGCCATCCTGACGCGGAATAAAGAGTGAGCTGCACCAGTGGCACCTACCTGCAACAAAGTAAACCTTATTGCAAGCAAAACTTTATATTCCAGCATGTATTCTACAACTTACTGCAAGGTTCTATGTCCATTGGTTTCCTAAATATAGCATTTTTAAATCGGATGATTCTTTTTGATACACCCTGTATTTAGAAAATTACTTAACATCACAGATTTTGTCTCCTTGTCGTAGGACTTACCAGAGCTGAGAAATAAAAGTTGCTGCTGATGCTTACGAATGGAGAAAATGACGCGTGCCATGATAAAAAATTGTCCGCCATCTTCAAATCGGTGATAGTAAAAATAAAATAACAGTGGTTCTGAACTGTCAACATATAACATATGAGGCTCACACCACACAGAAAATAAACTTTTTTAAAAATGGTCAAGCAACCATGTTGTATGACTTCATATGGATTGACCCTATAGTAAGAAAATAAAGTTAAGCATATGGATTGACCCTATAGTAAGAAAATAAAGTTAAGATTAATTTTCAGATAATGCTTATTAAAAAGTAGATACTTGAAGCTTTCCAATGGGGTATATTTGACTTTTATTCTCCCACGGAGTACAATTTTACAAGTGCGTAATCCGAGGCCTCAATATTTTTGTCATTTATAGTAGATAGTGATAAGCCATGACTTGGTACAAAAGATACAATCAAAAATGGAGAAAATAGATTGTGTAATACATTCTATAATATGGAACAAAGATTACAAGCAATTGTACAACGTAATATGTAGCAACATTAGAGAGAAACAAATTTCCTTTTATAATAGAGTATACCAGTATCAGATTTCCAATGATGGCATCAAAATGTGAATCATATCAACCATACTATATGAATATAAATGTTTGTAGTGGCTGTTTTATGGAAACATTGAGCTAAATGTTTTATATAAGTTTTGAAAGTTGTTACTGTGCATCCACAAGAAAAATATAGATTTTTTATTGTCTTTTTTTTTTTTTTCAGGGATGTATGTGTCATTAGAACAGTGAATACTACAAGTGCAGATAATATGCAAGAAAGTCAGTGCCATGTTCAGCAAGTTGTGCCTGCAAATATTCCTGTTGGAACTTTTTATTATGCAAGTTCTTCAAATAGTTCTCAGTGTGGCATTGGAAATCAAAGTTCTGATAATATAACATTTATAACAGAGAATATTACTTCACCTAGCATCTGTGGAGAGCAAGAAGTGGAGACTTGTGAAAGTGAAGATGGTGGGTTGACATTTTTGGACACAGTTGAACAACGTAATGCTCCCAAACACTATGTTATCGAGAATCGAGATGGGACGGAACACAGTGAGGAGGTTCAAGTTATGACAGCTGTTGTTCGGCAAGATCAGACTTACCCAAGGACATCTGGATCTTATGTGTCAGCATCATCAACTCAGTTAATGTCGGGAACATCCGTTTCTTATCCTAATGGAAAACGATTATCTTTGCAGGAATGTAGGCAGCGACTTTCTCAACAAATCAACAGTGACAAACGCAAATCAGTTCAGTCTGAAATAACAGTGGTGCCACGGCAAGTACATCACTCTTCTCCCATGGTTCAACAACAACATCATGTAGTTCAGCATTCTCATTCTCAACAACCAGTGCAGCGTTCTCCACAAACAGTTCATCCCCAGAAATCAGTACAACAGCAACAGGCATGTGCTAACATACAGACTCAAGTTGCACAAAACAACCAGGATATGTACAGATTTGTGCAGCGTACATATGCTAGTTGCACACAACGAAAGAAGAATCCCACAACAATAACAACCGCAAGGAGAAAAACTGCACAAACACAATCCCAGGTTTCTGGTCAGAGATTTCAAGAACAAAATTATGTTATTACTCCAGGCAGTGTATCTGCTGGCACAATGCAAAACATTCCAAATGAAGGTATCCAGGTGCTGAATATGCAGCAGCAGCAGCAGGGAGTATTAGTAAGAAATAATACTTCTCAAGAAACTGTTAAGGTGACCCAACGAAGGCATGATAATGAAATGGGACTTCAGCGATCTGAGGGAGTGTAAGTGGTGACTTTTCTCAAATATTTATATTATTTAGCACAATATAATGTATGCAGACGTATTTCTATTAATGTCATACAAGAGGCAATTGATAAGTATCCACTCGCCAGCCTACAAAATGTGCTCTGAAGCCAGAGGGCCCAGGTTTGAACCCTGGGTAAGGCATGGATTCATCATTATGTGTGCCCCTGCATTCATTCTCATCCATGTAAGAGGTAGAAAAGTGACATGAAATAACTGAAATAGATAAATAGAAAGATCAGCATTCAATACAAAAAGGTGAACAATAATTTATTGGATTGGAATGTATTTATTTTTCAATGCAGTCTTCTGTCAACTTGATAAACTTTGATCACTACACCAATTTGGTAAAACAATTTTTCAAATTTTACAAAATAGCTATTTACAGCATTGAAATAGCAATTTCAAGTGACTTCATTGTCACTTAAAAATTTCTTATCTTACTCTTTTTCAGGTTCATAAATAGATTGAATTCACATGAGGCCATATCTGGCAAATATAGACAGGTTGGGCAAAAATATGAAGCCCAGCTTCTGAATTTTGCCCATTGAAACAATTGAAATGTGAGGTAGTGCATTTGTTTTCTTTGCTTAATGTGATTGTTCCACTTCGATTTCATCACCTAAACATTATTTGGTCTAGGAATTAATTTGTGCGGTTGTTACGCACACATTGAAGCTGTAGTTCAAACACAAAATACATAAATACCTTAAGAAAAATATTGTCCATCGCGAGCCACCACTTTCACCCATCTGTCAGGCAAGTTACGGATTCCGTGGCGAAAGAAGTCCTCATCCTTTGAAGCGATACAGTCAGAGATCCATTTTTCGATATCTTCTGAAGAAGTGAACCGCTGTCCAGTCAAATCGTTATTCATGCAATCGAACAAGTAGTAGTTCGAAGGAGCAACGTGTGGTGAATACGGCGGGTGGGGTAAAACTTCCCATCCGACATTTTCTAAATAGGGTTTGACCTGTTTTGCGACATGTGGGCGAACGTTATCATGTTGAAAAATAAGTTTATCATGTCTGTTCTCCCATTCTGGTCGTTTCCTGGACAGAGCTTGCTTCAAACGCACTAATTGTCGTCGATAACGTTCTCCATTAATAGTTTCACCCGGTTGCAGCAGCTCATAGTACACCACACCTTTCATATCCCACCATATGCACAGCATAACCTTTGCACAGTGAATATCTTGTTTCGTTTGTGATGGACCTGGTTCACCTGGCTTCACCCAGGCCTTTTTTCGTTTCGGGTTCTCGTAATGGATCCACTTCTCATCGCCAGTAACAATGCGATGCAAGAACCCCTTTCTTTTCTGTCTTTGAAGCAGCAATTCGCAAATGGTTTTTCGTCTTTCAACGTCTCTGTCTTTCAATTCATGTGGAACCCAATGTGACATCTTTTGAATCATTCCCATGGCTTTGAGGCATTTGGAAACTGTTGTTTGATCAACGCCTAATGCTTCTGCAAGTTCTTCCTGCGTTTGACATGAATCCTGATCAAGCAATGCTCTCAATTCTTCGTCTTCAAATTTTTTTGCCTGTCCAGGTCGCTCTTGGTCTTCCAGGCCGAAATCACCACTTCTAAACCATGCAAACCACTTCTGACACATTCGCTCAGCTAGCGCATGGTCACCATACACTTCCACCAAAATACGATGACTTTCGGTAGCACTTTTCTGCATGTTAAAGTAATGAAGCAGAACACCCTGCAAAAACACTTTATCTGGCACGAACTGCGCCATGTTCAGTTGACTACAAAATGCTGTTGTTGACGCGTCAATCAACTGCCCTATACTACGAACTATGCACGCTGACAGGAGTTTTCAACGCATGTGTGGATACACGGAACTGTGGGACGATACGCTCGTTACGCCATCTCTTGTCCAGCCGCACAAATTAATTCCTAGACCAAATATAACTAGCTTGCATAATACTCACCGGTGACTGTTTTTTCTTTTCCAAGGTAGCAAATGAAAATTATTCCATGTGCATCCCAAAACACAATATGGTCAGCTTTGCCTCCTTTGGCTGTGGATAACTGTTTGTGCTTTTGCCACTGCTTGAGATGCTCCTTTTTTCATGAGTTCCATAAATTAGCCTGAATTGGTGCAGAAAGTATCGCATTCTTGCAATCACTTGTTGTTTTTAGCTCATTGTGCACACGTCTATGTACTCAACAGTGTCTCTACCAGTCTGGAAAACTTGCATATACTGGGAAAGTCATGGGAATGTCAGGGTGGTAGTGCACTAAAAGTAGGTTTTGAACAAAGAAAGAAGGACAAGCAAGAAGTTTTAAATTTGTTGTGGACAAACTACAGTTGGGTATACTGAGTATTACGGGTAGTTACAGCAGAAGTTGCGTATTGAAAATGGGCCATGTTTTGAACTGTAAGGGTCAGTGAGTGAAAAACATGGCACCTCATATATCTCAACGTGTAGATGCCATGGCTCCACGAAACTCCTTGCACTGGAAGGGGGTTCAGTTGTCACCCAGTAGGTGGCAGTTGCATCCCAGGCTTGTGTGAAGCAGTGTGAGAGTGAGCTGTGTGAAGTGCAGACGTGCAGGAACTTGCCATCCGATATATCATAGAGATCACTAAGGAAGAGCAGGGAGCAGTCGTGCGTTTCCTTGTGGCGCAAGGCACTATAGCTCTTTTCAGTTCTTACGGCGGGTGCTCTAAAAGCTGTCAAGGGAAGTGGGGAGCGACCAATCCAGCACTATAAGAATCGCAGCAACCTGTAGAACGAGGTTTACGTAGTACTTATTTCCGCCTTGTCGTATCTCTCGGCACCACTGCTGTTCTCTGGTTGGTCTGCCGCGAATTCCCTGCTCCCCACTTCCCTTGCCAGCTTCTAGAGTACCTGCTATAAGAACTGAAAAGAGCTATAGTACGTGAGACATTCACCGTGAAATGATGGCAGTGTATGGGGAACATTGTTTATCTCTCTCGTGGCTGAAGGAGTAGAGTCGGAGGTTTCGTGAAGGAAGAACGTCACTACAGAATGTTCCCATACACTAGTGTTATTTGACGATGAATGTCAAATGACTGCTTGGTGCTCGTCCTTACTGGCCTCCCTGATATGTTGGACGGCAAGTTCCTGCATGTCTGCACTTCACACAGCACACACCAGGGCTGGTGCTAGTCATTTTACCATCCTGGGCAATGGTGGCAGATGCTGCTCACTTTTGAACCTTCCCCCCCCCCCATCATTACACAGCAACGGGAAATTGAATATCAACATATTCCTGAGTAAAACATCAAACTATAAAATAAATAATGAGACTTGTTATCCTATTTCAATACTATTAAGCACAAAAGGATATCTCGCTTGACCACAGTTAAACTTTAAAAAATGCGACACTAATTTTGTACTATTATTATATTTTATGAAAACTCTCTCTCTCTCTCTCTGTTAAACGTATCTTAAATGTAACAAGTATTAGGAAGGAAATGAAGGCTTGACTTCATATGTTTACCGTTGTAGATCTGTGATATATGATTGGATTTTTAAAAGAATTACATGTAATATTCCCGTATCTCCAACGTGGGTGATCTAAGGTCTGAATTCTTTCGTGCATTGTCCCCGCATGAAGCAGCTCTGGGGTTAACCAGCCTCAAATTAATGGGTACCTGGGGGCAACCCTGGGATGTAAAGGTGGCCGGACAGTGGTGCTGATCACACCACCTCCAAAGTGGCCGAGATTGAGCATGTGTGTGACCCTACCCCCATGCCTTCATGACATGGTGCTATATGCACAGGAAACTAACATAAAATGGAACAAGCATGTTTCAGAAATGATTGACCAAGGATAGTATTTTTATTAGCCTTGATTTCTGAAATAAATGTGTTCACCACGTGCCACGGTTACTGACAAAAATAAATTCGAAGTTCTACACTCTCAATAGGTGCAAAATCATGATACTTTATCAGTTTAAAGTCTCCTTTGGTGTAATTGTTTTATTATAGCCGAAAGCACTTTTAGTTGATCTTTTAATTCTGTAACCTTCATGTGTTAACATTCCGACAAGTTTTCTACACTTTTCAGACAAAAGATCAGATGCAGGGGTGCCCACATGACATGCCTGCATCATAGGATTTTTTTGGGGGACAAAATTTCATAGATTACCTACCAATTCTATATATCTTCACACAAAAATAGGGGGGGATTGTTTCGTTTGATTGACTTGTTATTGATTTTTAGTTATGGTTATTAGATGTTCAGCATCTACTTCCTGATTTAACAACTTCCACAATAATACTATTTTCTGTACCAAACATGAACGTTCTTTCTTTAGTCTTTTTATTTCAACTACAATGAAACGTTTTGAATGCCATTCGCCTTTAGATTGTTGGCATCTCGGCCTGTGGTAAACAATATCGTGTGTTTTCTTTCAGTTTTGGTGTTTGATGATTTCAGGCATGATTAGTTTCGCTTGTATGTGTTTCTAGGCTATGACTGACTGGATAATTGTAAAGTATTCAAAAATTTATTTTTTAAAAAATGAAATCAAATTATCCACATTCAAACAAAAATCAATAACTGTGTGTTTATCCAAACTATATTCGTGTGTGGATTGGGGGGCAGGGTAAGATGAACTGTTCTTTGGGGGGGGGGGGGGGGTTTGATAAACAGCTTTGAGTGGATGTGTCCATGGGGGAGGGGGCACCCCTGATCAGATGGCATGTCTTTATGCTTAATAATATCATAAAAGAAATGGAAAAATTCACTATGATGTTTAAGCTGCTCAAATCTTTCTCTTAGATCTAAAATAATCGTCTAGGACCTGGTAATAAAAATCAACTTTGCACTGTTTTTGTGGATCTTCCAAGAGTTTCATCATACTGAAACTGCTTCTTCTTTCGATTTCTACCCTGTACAGTGTTGCCTATCTTTGGATCATCTATATCTAAATTCGATGCCAATTCTTTCCCATCAACTGGGATTCGCAGGTCGCCGCTCCCCGATGCCTCCACGGTTGGAGGGAGGGAGGCCCTGCCAGGCTGCCAAGTGGCATCTAAGAAACTTCGAAATTTTTCATCACTCCTGCTTTTTTCAAAGTGCTGATATGTTTGCAAGAAATCATCTAACAGCATCTAAAACATTGTAGGTTAATGCTTTGGAGACATTTGCTCATTACATTACGTGGAGTAAAAAGTCATACCAGATAAGTAGTGAGCAAAGGAATGTAAAGCCACGCAACTGGTTTGCAATACACTGAGCCTCATGTGCGATCATTTGGACAGTTTTATTATCGCCAATTATTTGAAGGAGCACATCCTAGACCTTTCCCACTTGATATCTCAATGGAGTTAAGGCATCGAATCTGCTTTCCCAATTTCTGGCACTCGCTGGTTTTAAAGTTAGACTACTGATATGTTCCTTCAAAACGGTGGGTTGGCATATATTAACTTTCAAGTTATATAATATAATATGATATTATAATTTTTTTTTTCTTCTATTCAAATTTTGCCACCCTGAAAATTTGCCGTTCTGGGCGGTGGCAGGGTTCACCCCTCCTTCCACCATCCCTGGCTCACACTCGCACTGCTTCACACAAGCCTCTTACGCGACTGCCGTGTACCGGACGACAACTGAACCCCCTTCCAGTGGAAGGAGTTTCTTGGAGCTGCGGCATCAACATGTCGAGATGTACAAGTTGCCCTGTTTTCCACTGACTGACTTATTATTTTCAAGCAGAAATGTACTACAGTAAGCAGCTATTGGCATTTATCACTTTCTTGTTGCAATTTTTGGGTTGCATTTGGTTCATATAGGATTAATGCATATATTTCTAAATTTTGCTATAATTATGTATTATATATGCTAGATTTATAATTTTTTTTATTTTAATGTTTTTTTCATAAGTCAGTCCATCCTGAGTAATATGTGAAACCTCACCCCTGATGCCCCTGTCTAACAGTCACATTTCTGTTCAGTTTCCTTTCTTGTTGTTACTTTTAACATGTGAAGTGAATATTCTAAAAACTTGGTTATGTGGGGTTCTAGCTAATGTTACATGTTTAAATACATGATTGCCGTAATGACTTGGTATGGAAAAACCTTGAAATGTCAGGGAATTTTGTGTTTACAAAACTGTAGATGACGACTCAAATGTTCATGACAGTTATTGCACACTTTCAGAAAGAGAGAAGAGATGACCACTGCTTCTTCTCTCTCATGTAATTGAAATCTGTTATCCATAATTTTGTGAAAGGTTTGGTGTATGTAACCATTATTCCTTGCAAAACACAGCCACTGACAGCATGGATATTTTTTTTCCCATGGCACTACAATTGACAGTGAGCCTACATTGTCATATGCTTCTGAATTACCTGAGCCAACAACATAAACTTTATTATTATTGTTGCCACGTATAAGCCATTTCGGATACTTATCAATCACCCCTTGTATATATGGTTAAAATTCACTTACTAATAAAAAACGAGAATCCTGTGTTGCATATGATATTGATTTGACATTGAGTAATCAATGCAAGAGTGTCTCTGAAATGTACAGGTTAACAAACAACATGCAGGGAACAAGGAAGTCTTATTTTTTACTTGTAAGTGACGTGGTATAGTATATTTTAATGGCATTTTGTTTCACCAAATTACTAACTTAATTCAGCTTAGATCTTTGTTAATTTTTTCTATTAAATCTTGAATTTTCTGTAATCTGTCGATCACTTTCTTATCCTAAAATGTTCAAAATATTTTTTTATGATTGAGATCAAATTGTATGGTTTTGTTAAGATGTGTGTCAACCTGTACAGCACTTCAGAGCACTTTTTCATGTACTCTGGGTTTTAGGCCTCACAGCAACACATGAATTTCCAGAATTAGAATATTTCATTCTTTTTGGCACTTTTGAAGTGAAAATTTTGATAATATAGTATTATTTTGATGAATGTATAGTAATTCATATATTGTGGTCTTGTATAGAGAGCTCTTAGATTCTCAGTCCCCCTTCAGGACAAAATATCTCCCAATCACAAGGTGACATTAATTAAGAAAGTGACTTAACCATTCAGGTTTTTCATGGAGCATTTGCAGTTTTATTAGTATTGTACAGGTTTAATATTTGTTATCGGCATTGGCAGTTTTTTGTATTGGTGCCAATTATATTGGCAAAAGAAAAAAGAAGCATTTTCAAAGCATTGTATGAAGCACATCCTGAAAAGAAGATTCGCTAGGCATAGAAATGTGAACAAAGAAATTTGTTAGCTATATCTAATACACGATGTTTCTATATGTATATATTGTGCATTTCTTTTCTACAAATCTGCCATATTTATTGAGTTGTTTGTCATTGTAATGTCAGTTTTTGTATTCCTGTTGCCATGATGAAGCTATTTGATCACTCCTGCACAAGCATTTCATTGGAAATTGTGATGTGGCTGTTTTCCTGAATTTTTACATTCATGTTTCTAATCCAAGTTTGTTCCTCATCATGCACATAGGTCCCCTCCTTCCTTAAAATTTCTAGAACATTTATTCAGGGTTCCTTCATGCTTCATACTTTCACCATAAATTTCAACTATCTGTACCTGTAATTTTTTTTGCCACAAACACATTTTTTGTATTCAAATTTTTATTGCTAGCCTCACTTCACAGGAAGCAGAAATGTTGATTTGCATGTCCATTCTGAATGAACATTGCAAAATGAGCAAATTTTGTAAAATGGTACACACACACACATGCATGCACGCACGCACGCACACACACACACACACACACACACACACACACACACACTCACACTCTCACTCTCACTCTCACTCTCACTCTCTCTCTCTCTCTCTCTCTCTCTCTCTCTCTCTCTCTCTCTCTCTCTCTCTCTCTCTCTTTCTCTCTCTCTCTCTCACTTACTTACTTACTTTCAATATCTCTCTCATCATTCACTCTACCTCTCTCCCCCACCCATCTCCCTCTTGCTCCACTTGATCCCAAGCAAATAACCAAATGTAACAATGAAGTGTTAGTATTGCCTGTGTGGCTGCTATGAGTAATAGGTTCATAGTTTCTGGATGTGGTGTGTATTATTTCTGTCTTTGTATATATGTATAATTTTATGGTAAAGATACTTAAAATATTAGGCTGTTGAGATAAATATTCCCCGCAGAATGTTTTCAGGATTGTTTTTATTTTCAGTTATACAAAGAATGTGTCGATACATGATTACGACAAAGTAGTAATGATACTACCAGATGGAAAAAAGGAAATGATAGAATTGGATATATTGAAACAGGCTGCTGCAAACAGCACTGTTTCATTCCAGAGCAGTGCAGCCGTCACCAACAGTTCACTTACCAACAACTTGTCTGTTGGTACAGTGACACAACATAATACCGTAGCGAATAATGTGAATTCTGTGAGGGGAGTCGGTTCCAGAGGTGTGCAAGGTACTTCGCCACCAAGAACAATAGTGAAAACTATGACACCAAGTGGGACTGTAGTTATGAAACAGGCTTCATCAGCTGTTATGTTGAAACAACAGCAGGCTGCAACTTCCACAACTATTCCTGTACGAGCTGAGAACGTAGTCACAGTTAAGAGGCAGGATGTTACGTAAGTTCTTACAATCAACACATCATTTTCTGTGACTATGGTGTGGTTTAGTTTTCCAGTAAAATGCAGTTGATTTTGTTGTATGTAAAAATGTTCAGTTAGTTCCATAAGTTGCGACATGTGGTACATAACAATCACTTATCGTAATTTGCTTATGGAATATAGTTCATTTTTTGCAGTTACAACATGATTTTTTTTATTTGACTGTAGTGCCTACTTTTTTCTTATAAGCAGTGTTCACTCTCAGTTTTACTCTATTTCAGTTATTTTACATTGCTTCTGTATTATTTCAATGATGAGGATGAATGCCAACGTGATGCATAATTGGAGTTGCCAATAACCTTCCCAATATGGTTACAGTGAAAACTCGATTTTACATTCCTCTGTTTTACATTTTCCTGCATTATACATTAAATATTCATGGTCCCAATAGAGCAAAATGCTATAAAATTTTCACCGATTTCACATTTAAAATGTTTTGAAGCTTGGTTCCCTGAAGAACGTAAAATCGAGGTTCCACTGTATATGTGTAAACAAGATGTCAGATGTCTCTTGCAGAAGATTATGACCCATTAAAACACTTTGAAAACTGTATTTATAAATTTAGGTTTACTCTAGTTACTAACATCAGTGCCATTTGTGATCATGATTTTTATGTATATTTATTTCCTGTATGTCACTTCAACTCAGAATAATTTCGGTCTTTTATGGATACTAGCAGGAATCATGTGATTTTTGCGTATCTGAGGCTTAAATTTAGGCATAAAATATGCACAAGTTAACACTAGTATGTGCCCCATATAAGAATTGTGAATACAGCCTGACAAAAGCACCCGCATATCCAAATTGTCTTCAACGAATACGAGGCTCTTTATGTCTCAGCAGTAATTCCATGTATGATGAATTACACTTTTCACATTTATTTTCTGATTCTTTTCATTAATTTTAATACTTACGTTTCAGAGGTTCTCAAAATGAAGTTACTGGTTTGAATGCAGACAAGTCATCAGATGTGATATTAAGGCAGATAAAGAACACAGGAACCCAAATTGTGCAATCCAAACAAGCTGTAGAAGTAAGCATGTACTATATTTCTGTTTTCCTAGTTTTTAGCTGATTACTTGTTATTGATTCCTTGTTATTGGAATTATTTAGTTCTTATCTGAAAAATTGTGGTGAAGATACCTCCTTTTGTTCAGTAAAGATTAGGCTACAACCTTGAGCCCAAAAGAATTCCATCTTCTTCTAATTTGAACTCTGTCAGGCCTCCATGTAGGCAATGCCAGGATGTGAAGTTTTAAGACAGCACCTTCATGTTACCTGATAGGTATACCATTCTCATGGCAAGAATTGCTCACTTACTGTTGATAGTTTCGGGCAAAAAAATATTCTATTGTAAAAAGTAGTGTTTATCTAGTTTGGCAGGAAATTCAAAATTCCGATTTTTAAAATTATTTCTGATACTTTGAATGCTAATTAAAAATTATATCTCGTTTTCTTCAGTATAAACTAGGCTATAATACTTTGGTTTAAGAAACCTAATTATCATTTATTAAGTAGAAGAAGAAAGTTTCATTTTTTTTTTACTTAATTTGAACCATGTGCTCCCCATGTAGGCACCACCGGGATGTGATTTTTTCAAACTAACTCAAATTACCTGATGTGTGTTCCATCCTCATGGCAAGAATTGCGCACTTACTGCTGATACTTTTGGAGAAAAAAATATGTTCAATGTTCAATCCATGCTTCGTTTTCGGCAGGAAATTTAAAATTGTTCACTTTGAGTATCTTTTTATTTGGTTGACAGTTTTTGAATGAATTTTTTTTTCTTTTAGCCACATATTTCCACGATTTTTAGAACATAAAAAATAAATATTTAAAATTTTTTAGCACCTAAAATTCACTCCCTAATTATAACGTAATTTGATAAATTCCCTATAATTCAAAAGTTAAAGTCAAACGGAAATTAAATACAGTATAAACATAATATTGAAGTAAGTCTTGAAGCTTTCCTGGTGACGAATGCTGAATACATTCTCTCGGGCTATCGACCAGGTTAATTCTGGAAGAGTTTCCAAGCTTTCGAGAGCTAACGTCACACTCAAATTCAGGGTAGAAGTGCACTGCTGAGTGTCACCTCGGTTTATATGTATGTGGAGATGGATGTTGGGAACATCAAGTAAAAATGGGGTGAGGCGATTTCATGTTATCTGAAAATTACAAATAATATTCTCCATTTCAAATCGGCACAAGTCGGCTTATTCCACCCCTGAATGCCTTGCATTATTTTTCGCTACTCTTGATAGTTATTTCGATAAATGCCAGGAGGCAGCACCTGTCGTTCATCTTTTCCTGGTTGCAATTGTATGCTTGGCACACAGCAGTTCACGACAGACAGTTCAAGGTACACAGTGGTCGGTGGACGTCACGGGATGCGGAGTACTCAGTACATTGTAAATCGAGAACGAGAACGATGTCTTGACACAAGTTTAGTACTTGTCATACACGTAGAACGTCGGAAGCAAGTGATACAAGGTTGAAGTAGTACTTAAGTTTATTTATGTGAAAAGTGAAATTGTGTAAGGAGTTGATGATATACATTCTTTACGCATTCTGTGTACATGTTTGCAACCCACGATTGCCATGGAATAATGCACCAGCCTACAAATGTTTTGTCAAATCTACGAGAACGTCTACGTCGAGGTTGAGTTGAACCCATGATGTCTAGTGTAAAGAGAAGTTACTGGAGGCTGCTTGCTCTTTTTTTTACAACGTTGAATGGTGCTGATTCCTGTCACTGTAAAAGAGGGGTATGGCAGTGGAAGTCCAACCCACGACACTTTAATCCTTGACTCTTGAGATGTGGCAACATCACAAAACATTATGACAATCTTACAGGTATGTGTTGGCAAGTGCGTTAAAATGGTGTATTTGACAAGGGGATATTAAACTTTGCATAATAGAAAAATTGGATATAATAGCACCCAAAGCTACGTTTTGCCTCATTGCTCCAAACTAAAACAGAAGCCTATCTTCCCATTAATTTTGCGTGACTATACAATTTACAAAAAGCACAATCCTTCAGTATTCTGTG
Organism: Lepisma saccharinum; assembly: GCF_977018435.1. Classification (NCBI taxonomy): domain Eukaryota; kingdom Metazoa; phylum Arthropoda; class Insecta; order Zygentoma; family Lepismatidae; genus Lepisma; species Lepisma saccharinum. The sequence continues at coordinate 58,877,050 of NC_139246.1, read as the reverse complement.
TGGTGCATATGGAATTTATGTAAAACTATGAAATGATGTTATTTTCGTTCATTCGTAAGTAAGTGGCTACATTCGTACCCAAAGTTTCCGAACATTTAAACTACTTAATTGTGCTTGTGAAATTAAGATTGTCGACACATTGCAGACTAAGTTTGAATTGCATGTGAGCAACGTTCAGATTATACAAAATTTGTAGTTTAAATTCTGCGTGTCATGAAATGCAAAGATATTAACTTGTGTAACAGCAAGACTGAACGTTAAAGCAAGACTGAACGTTAATGCATTTTCTGTAATAAAAGACATTTAAAACACAACATCCATGAACAACGCATACTACAGTAATTTCTCATTCCCACCTATATCTTTATCAATAAAGTATAATTTATTTTACCATCCAAATGAGAGCATTACTGTGTGAGTAAGTGTACGTTAATTTTGGTTTTGTATAATTGTAAATCAACACTGAAAGAAACGCATAGTTAAAAGTGCGGGGATGAATATTTATTGGTGTAATTGTTAAAATCTTGAGAGTTTTGCTGGACAACATATATATGTTGAAGTAAATTGAATTTATCGTCGAATTGGAGATCGCACATATATAGAATGTTCCAGGAAATGCTAGAATGTTCCATGAAAACAACTTTCTAATAGCCTGGAGGGGAGTAATTTTTGTGTATATATATCGTCCTGTTTTGTACCTTGTTACATTTGCACTTGGTGCAGTCTGAAGAAGACCTTGCTAGAAGGTTGAAACGTTACGTTTAGTTTGTTTTATAATAAAATAAATTTCTGCCTTGGTCAGCATATTGAGTTTTTCATAAAAAGAGAGACGTTAATTGATCTTTGGAAATTCCAGGGTATCTACAAGTCAGGAAATTATCCTTTTGGTCAAGATTTTTTGCTATATTTCACAGCATAGGGTATTTACATTGTTAAATACTTGTACTGGGATTTGATAAAATTGAATATTTGGAAATCTTAAAATTGTATTGAGTTGTGGTTAAGGTTTGTTCACTTTGTTTCTTAAGAATTACATTCTTGTATGCATGAAGTTGTGTAAAAATATTAAATAAAGTAATGTTGCCATTCCCCATCCAGGATGAAGTCTGAAGCATTAATGTTTACATGCATTAATAATTAAAGCAAATCTAAATCTCTTGTTAAAATACAGCTTCAGTTTTAGTCTTAACTGAATAGCAATATCTATTTTCTTAATTTCCAACTATACCTAAGTAGGGGCCGATTAAAATAATGTTAAGAAAGGTCAAGAAAAAGCGAAACAAATGTCATGAAAATGTAATGAAAAAGTCAAGAATTTTGCATTTGCTATTTTGGTAGAGAAATTATTTGTTTTTTTTGTTGTCACCGGTGGCCACAATAGAAAACACATGCAAATCAAAAAGTTAAAATAAACAAGCAATATGTAAAGTACCTTTTAACTTAATTACGTATAATACTTGAATACATTTCATTTAACTTTATTTTAAATATTGATTTCAGGGGCACTTTGACATGGAATGCCCCATATGTGCCACCTTTTGCTAATCGTGAAGATGATTATGAGTGATGATATGATAAATTTCAAATTTTCTTTATTAATGGGCCAGTGGCTCTTCTCCTTCCTAATGAAGTTTAGACAGAATACTCATGTACAGTCAACGGCAATAAAAATGAGACACTTACATCCTCAAATACTCTTTCCCTGCAATTCGTTGTGTGTGTTGCCTAACTATGCGGTGGTGATAGAAGTTGCCATTTAAAATTTAGTATTATGTCATTGAATTTATTGCTTACCGCCGTTTTCGCTGCAACACTTTTTGGTGAATTCTGGTGACATTTTACGTAAGGTATTCTGTAAAAGGGGTATTGGCAACGCTGGCACCAGGGTGAAGAACTAAGCGCAAGAAACTAGAAATAAAAGACGATCATACGAAAACAATTTCACAATTGGTGGCCATAACCGCACATAACAGGGGAAAGTGTGTAAATGTAGATAGCATCTCGTGGGTGGTACCAAGAAAATATTAAATCAATGATGGAAACATTCGGGACAAAAAGCTTGCTGTTGAAGAATTTGGGACATTGACTGTGCAAGCTGTGACGGAAGAACAAATGCTGCACGACAGTCAACCAAAACAGCCTTGAAGGATAAAAATTAGCGAGAAATTACAAAATAGAAACAGTGTGGCTCGGAAAACAAAATCTGTGTGTGAATGATTTAGCAAAACTAAATCCAGTCTCGTAGCCCATATTGTTACTATTATTTTGGCCACTGATAATTAGCGAGGGGATTTTTAAGTGATAAAGAGAAAAATAATATTTTTTTTATGTTCTAAAAACATTGGAAATGTGTGGCTAAAAGTAACAAATATTTTCATTCAAAATTTTAAATTGATACCAGCAACAGCAAGACGTTAGTTGTTTATTGAATTCTGTTCATTACAATGAAAAACAATCCAAATTGTCTATTGAAAATTACCTCAGGACAGTGACTTTGGAAAACGACCTTTCCACATCACAGTCAGATGTGCATAATTGAAGTGCATTCACCATAGATGAAGTAACTCTGTGTACCTTTCGTGCTGTATATATTATTTACAGGATGGCTACTCACTGGGAATTCTTTGAATTCTGGAAATTCTGCATGCATTTTTCTCTGTAGACGTGAAAAATTGCAACTTTTATTAATCCAAATCCCATTGAGTTTATGTCCCGAGGCAAGTTTTTCACAATTTAGCTTTAATTTGTATCAAGGAAGGAAAATAAAGCTTCCTTGGAAAATATAACATAATTCCCTCAATCCGTTTACTTTGTTAGTGTCCTTTGAATAACAATCTATCTGACAAACTGAAGATTATTGCAAGATAACATATCTTAAATTGATAAGTAAATTTGAGTTTGAAATTCTCATACAATTAACAAGTTTTCGTAGATTATTATATCCTGTAACATTTGTGACTTGTGTTTGAAGATGTATTTTGAGTCTAAGTATCTGAAATGGCAAATGTAAACTCCACACTTTAAATTATATACACAGTTTAAATTAATTAAATTATAATTTATTTATATTTGCCGCGGTAGCTCAGTCGTTAGGGCGTTTGACTACCATGCGAGAGATCCTGGTTCGATCCCTGGTGGGGGAAAACTGGATTTTTTCCACCTGTTCCAGCGACTGGAGGAAACTCCCGGGGGGTAAAGGTGGCCGGGGACGTGATGCTGGTCACATCAGCCCCACCTTTGGCCGTGGTCAAGAAAGTGTGGTGCCCTAACCCCACACCCCCTATACACCTTCATTGCATGGTGCATAGCACAGGGGAGCACTTTACCTTTTATATTTTTTTTATATTTTATATAAATAGATGTGTGAGATTGGTGAAAGGCAGTTATACGTAAGGTTGATGTAGAAAAACATCCCTTGAATTTTTGGAAAGTTCGCCATGGTCCTAGAGTGGCCACCCTGAAATAAAATGTTTGCAAGTTGTGAATTTTTTGAAGTACTCAAAGTTGTTCAAATAGTATCTTGAGCTGATTAACAACATTGCCTATTAAGACTGTTATGTTTCAGGAACCACCAAAATTTGTACCAGGCAAATTAGCTCTGTGTCAAGCTTGTGGTTACACTTCTGCAGATTTCAACCGTTGCCAAAGGTGTAAGAGAAAATTGCCTGAGGATCCAAAGGTTGTTCCAGAATCAGATCTGCTGAAAAATAAAACCAAGGAAGAATTGTCCATTGAGGTCAGTAAGGTGAAATGAGCATTTTCTTCTGTAAGACATTCTTTACTGTTTCAAATATAATTAAAAATTAACAAATGACTTCAATTAATTAAATTCTCAGATATTTAATATTATTAACCACAGTATTTTAGTAACCATATTTTTTTGTAATTTAAAACTCAAATTATAAATTATAACTTCCTCGCTTGATTGCTCTCTCCTTCCTTCTCCACTGACCATTTTTATTTGTTTGATTCGAACAGCTGTCATTCATAGTCATTCAGTCCAACGAGATATTGGTGTTTCAAGTAACATTTTCAAAGCTTTTTCTTTGAATGTTAAACCATGAACTTTACAATTGCTTGAAATTTCAAAGATCATTTGTGATGTAATGTCATTTTTGCCTCATATGAATATTACATTTATTGAAAATTTAATACTGAATATACTGTTTTTATGCATGTATAATGCGCACCCTCTTTTTTGATGGGAAAAAGTAACAATCAATAATGGCATTTTTTCTTGTTTTCTGCCATTTTTGGTTAATGGCTGTGATCATGATTGTTAGATGAACTGACCTTACTGGACTGGAACAAGAAAACCTTGGTGGAGATTACTGGGTGATTTCATCTCAGATCACACAGGTGTTGTCAACTCACCATCACGGATTTTGCCGATACATGTCCAAAAATAATACGGTATTTTTATTTTCTGTTGATTTGTTACAGTGTTACAAGCTCACGAAGAAAGACACTATTTGATCAAGAAATTTATGCAAGGAAAATAATGCAATATTCAAACCACTATAAATCATAAACCAAAAATTGTAGAAACTTAAGGTTTCCTTTATTTGAAAGTTTGTTCAAAGTACTTCGAAAATCTTATTAAGGGACATAGTTATGAAACTTCTTCAACTCTAAAATTAAGAATCAAAATACGAAAATTTGATTTTTTTTCAGTTTAATTTTTTTTTGGTTGAAAAAGTGAACAACAGGACATGTTTTGTTGGGATAATAGAATATGGGAACTGGACTAGGTATTTGCAATACCATTTCTGTACTAACTTCTGACGTTATGTAGAAAATTCTTTGTAAAAAATTTAAAAAGTGCATTTTGACCTTTTTTCAGAAATCATTTTCTCAAAAACACCCATCTGAAAATTTCTGAAAATTGTACAGTATAGTCTTTGGTTACTGTACTTGCTGGAGGTGCAATCAGACAGGGCAATATTTTTGTGTGTAACGGGAGAATTTTTTTAAAAATGTCCTCCATGTTCCATAACTTTTTGGGCTTTTACTGCGTAACGCAATGTTATTGTTGCATCGGGATCGAACCAGAGACCCTGAATCATCTCTCAGGTGACGTAGCTATTCATAATCGTCTTCCAAAAGTCATCACTCACTTGGCCTAAAGTATGATGTGTAAGAGGTCACGCTTGAGAAGAGTGGCAAGAATTAACATGTACAGGTAAATGGGTTTTATACTCTCCACGACTGAACCGATATGGGCATCGTTAGGAAAAGGATCTTACTTGCCTCTTGTCTGGATGAAGGTTATTTCCACAGATCGTCCTCTCAAAGTTGTCACCGCCACATGTCTGACCCCCTGCCAGAATTCACTTTCCTCACTCCCTTGTTCACTTCATCCCTGATCCTGTCACAATCCTGTTCACTCGCCAACTGTCCTCCCTCTCCATTCCACAGCAGTCTCCCCAGTCAGTGACCTAACGTTTAAGTTATTACTTATTAGGGCGATTCTCTACATGATGCACGGGACATTCGCACATGGTTAAATGAGTCTGGTATGCTGGTTAATTGATATTGCACTGATCTTTCATATTCATTGTTTTTAATATTGGGTGGTTGCTTACCATATGCCAAGAAATAGAATCCTTTCTCAAATTAACAATGCAAAATTAAATAAAATAGCTGTGTGATGCACGGAACTCAGAAAAAGATGTGAGAAGCACATAGCTGTTTTCATTGATTATTTCTGTGATTTGAAGATGTTTCAGGGTACCATATTTAGACACAGTTTGCTAAAGACTTTGTACTACAATATGCGATGAACAACATTTTTATATTTATAAAGAAAACAAATTTTTAATATTTTCTTTCCCTGTGTGATGCACGGGACATTTCTCTCCCTTATGTTGTCCCTCCACTGCAGGTGATGTCTGTCTCCATAAACTCTCTCAAAAGGTGGCAACACTATTTTTAAAGTATCTGAAGGACAAAAGATTTTGTATTTTAAGTCTTTAAGAAAAATTACCTCGTAAATATATTCAACTATATGTTATTTAATTGTGCATAATGATATTGCAGATTTGCAGATAACAGTGTAGGACTAAACTCCTATCTCCTAAGGGCCTTCCCGATGGTGCAGTGGTTGCATCATCGCTTTGTAATCAAGGGGCTCCGGGTTCGGTACCTGGTGGAGGTACATGGTTCGGATCACACTTTAAACTGTAGGTCCAGTCCAGATTAGCCTTACTGTGCATAAAGTGGACCTAAAGCACCAACTCAGTCAGTCAATCCTATATCTTGTACATTGTTTACAGCTGCTTCAACATTCCATGGTGAATGTCAGATATATCTTGTGTGCTAAGATACATGCTTTAAGGTAAAAATACTGTTACTTGCTTTGTTGGCACTCTGTATGAAACAATTGATCCTAAATCAGAGACCATTGCCAATATTGATGAAGTTATATTATCGAATGAATGAACATCTTCAGAATTCAAAAGTAGAAGGCCTTGTTTTTGCAAGAACTTGGTTGCAAATACAGAAAAACATTAATGCGGAAGTATTTTGCAACTTTACATGGGAAGGGAGTAGTAGATGGAATCAGCAGACAAGCAAAATGACTTATTTGTACTCTTGTAATGAGCAAAAGTAAATCTGCACCAATTGTACAGACTACTTCAAATTTCTCAGAAGTAAACTAAAGTATTTTGATAAATGGAGAAGCATTTCACGAGAGAGAAGTTGAGATGATGCTCAGCCAATTGTAGGCACCAAATCTATGTATACCGTAAAAGCTGTTCAAGGTAGATATTTATATACCACTGAGAACGCTCCACCTCATGAATTAGAAATTCATGTTAATGCGAGTACAGGCTACAGCACTGGTGACTGGTACATAGTAATATATGACGACGAACACTATCGC